>NC_054059.1:40882735-41185765 GCF_017639655.2 Falco naumanni
TTGTAACTGAGGTCCTTTTGGTCAAAAGCAAGCCAAATGTCTACTGACATTGCAGACTGACTGTCTCCAAACTAAGCTACAGAAGATAGAGAAGTTAGCTTTGACACCTACATATTGCTACCATCTTACTATAACCACTGAAATAGTAATGAAAGATTGCTAATATGATTAGAGTGCCAAACTGCTATACAGAAGATGACTGCTACTCTTTAGACCTCACAAGACTATAACAAAAAGTCAGACTGTAATGATAGAAAAAAGGTAAAGAAAATAGAAGTCTTCACTTAGGCTAGTTACAAAATAAATACTGGTTACCAACTTTTCCAACATGTTTTCTCTATTATGTTCCCGTATCTGACAGATTTTATACATTACTAATGAAATCATGTTCAGAAAGATGACAAAAAGCAGAAGATCAACTTCCAAAGGAAAAAAATCAACAGATGCCAGAATATACAATACGTGAACCTTGAAAGGTTACATGGATATAATAGTAAGCTTGCTTTCATTAAGAATAATGAGGGAGGTACCAGAGCCAATATTTAGTTATCTTCCTTGCACGAAGCTTAATAAAACAGGCCTGGTTTACCTGATGACTAAATACCGAATCTTCCAATGACACTGGTTTCCAATGACAAAGCCATCTATCTTTTTCTACACAGAAAAGACAGCAATTAACAAACTCCTTCCAACTTGCATCCTGGAGATCTAAGTGAAAAATAGCTAGTATTCAAATGGTACAAAATTCTGAAAACATTTCACTGTATTGTAATATTTATTAGTGCCATTAGTATACCAAAAATTTACATGATTACATAACCAGAAATCCACCTAATCTAGAAATGTGTAGTAAAATTGTGGCCCCATTAACACTAATTACATTGCTGCTCCTTCTTGCATCATGCAAATATAATTACATAATTTTTAAAATCGAGATTTTATATAATAAATATAGAAAAGCCTGCACACTTTCAGGAGGAATAGTAGATATAAGATACATAGAGCAATAATAGTGATATAACGCCCCTCAGATTTATAGTCTTTATATTCATCACACTGGGATAAGATATGCAATTAATTTCTTCCAGAAATGGTGGAGAATGAGATTTTAAAATTATAGAATATAAAAGAAGTATGTCAGCTCAGAATTCTTATTCTCAAGGAGCAGAGAGCTGATGTAGGAATAAGTTCATGCATGGACCCATTAGCTTAATGAAATGGAGAAGCCCATAAATGTGTAGCATGGCAGCTAATGCCATTTAGCAGCCTACATCTCATTCACTTCAAGTGAGTTCAATGAGGAATTGACCACAAGGAGTGTGGAAAAAGGTAGGCTGTTGGGCCCAAGGGATAGCAGTTAGCTGACCAACTGGTAGAGGGTTACATGAAGCATTTTTCAGGGTTAAATACTAAGCTATTTAACATCTCATTAACAAGCTGGACTATGGGACAGAATGCACCCTGAGAAACTTTGTGAATTGACATGAAATCTGGAGGGGGATATTCTGAAATATCTTGAAAGACTGGCAAAATGGGTTGACAGGAATTTCACGAAGTTGAACAGTAAATGCAGAGTTCTGCATTGGAACAGCTCACGCCAGGCACTTGCTGGCTAGAGGGCAGCTCAGTACGAAAAATCTTGGGGATCCCTGTGAACAAGTTGAACAGCTGTGTATCCTTGTGGCAGAGATGAGGCAACTATATTCATGGCTACATCAAGAGTGTTGAGGGAACTCGGCATCCCTCTTTATTTCATGTTTATTTAGAGCACAAGGTCACATTTCAGACTCCCCAGTACAAGAAAGACGTTGATATATTGCAGGCAGGTGTAAGGCCACCATTATGAAACGAGGGGCTGGAGTACATGACACATGAGGGGAGGCTGAGAGAAACAGTTTGTTCAGAAGCAGTAGTTGAAGTGGAATCTCATTGTTGTCTTCAGTTACCAAGCATGAGCGCACAGTAGAGATGAGTCATGGTCTTCCCAGAGATGCACAACAAAAAGAGAGGAGGCAATGATCACAAATTGCAAAAAAAGGAAATTCTGATTAGACAGCAGAAATCTTTTTTTTTACAGTGAAGGCAGTCATTGGAACAGATTATCCAAAGATGGTGTACAATCTCTATCCTTGAAGACAAGCAAAGCCGAGCTGGACAAAGCGCTGAGCAGCCTAAAGTAACCTGAACGTAATCTGGATCTAAATCACATTTTTTAAACCAACATGAAAAATGAAGCGTTAATGACCAGGCTGAAAAACTCTTTTTAGTCTGAATGCTCTGTCCAGCTGCTACATAATATAGCTTTTTATTTTTGGGAAAAATGACCATAAAAGTAATTTTAAAAGCCCAAACCAACATACTCTTCTACAGAATTTGAATTCTCTGCCAATGACCTAAATCTGGGCAGTCAGACTTTCAGACTTGGTAACAGCTTTCAGAGTGCATTACTCTTGTGAACTATTTCCTCTCTGGCAAAGCTAAGAGGAAGATACCCATGCTTACTTCATTAAACCTATAAGCAGTGTTTGACACTGAAGATCAGCATGTGCTGCTGACTTGCCTGGGAGACTGGCAGAAATGAATCAGTCACCCTGAACTGGATAGGTCAACTCCTATCAGTCAGCTTCAAGACAATTCTGATGGGTAGTTACTTTCCAGCCCTGAAAGCCTTTATTTGTGTGACGCCATGAGGACTGGTTCTACTTCTTGTTTTGTTTAACACAAAACTTTATGAGAGATCTTGAGACAACATACTTCAGCAGCAAGAGAAACTAGCAGATTCCTTATTTTATTTCATCCTTGCTAACACAGATGGACTGCAGACATAAGGCATTTCTGAAAAACCTGGATGCACTGTTAAAAAATGTCTGGAATGAGAAAGAAAGGTGTGGTACTGGGAAAAAAAGACAATTACAGGATGCTCAGCACCAAACATGACTGAGGGTTTTGATGAGGTACATGTATATGTTTCTTGTGGCTGTGCTTGAAAAGCAATGGTTTATCCGGAACACTAGTATGTTCTGAATACTGTTAGCAAGACTGAAGAGCCGGGCAAAACTAAGTTACTTAGGCCCTCCTGATTCACTGAGCATCAATCCACAAACAGTGCCAGCAGCTATACATTCATACACACCCTCACCATCTTTGCTTTCATATTATCCAGTGCACGTTGATGTTATAATTTACATGTTCACTTTCAATTTGCCATATTGCAAACACTGTAGCTGCAGATGACAGGACTGACTAAAAAAATGAGTTTGGTCAATCATTCTCAAACTTTTAATATCATACTTCAAAAAATTAGGAGTTTAAAGGATAAGCATGCACATTTTTGTTTTAGAGAACTAAATACAAGCTCTGCTTAGCAGGTTCATTTAAATCTTAAAAAAACCCTCACAAGTGAAAATGGGAAGATTTGTGGGTTTTTTACATTACATTAAGGTTTCTGTATACAAATTCTGAAAATATCAAACCTTTTCATACTCAAATCTTTAGGAAAAGCATGGCTTTTTTTCAGGTTAAGAACTTACATTTTGATAGCTGAATTTTGGTTGCAGCACAGAGACAGTAAATCATATTGCCTTGAAAAAATAAACAGCATAAATACAAGGTTCATAGCAGGAAAAAAAAAAACAAACCCAAACAAAAAACCAACCAAACCCCCCAGGTTTCCTGATACTTGTTCCATACTCTATATTCTTCATAGTCAAAGTCCTCAGTTATCAGTTTCTTTTCAATTTTTGGTAGCCCACAGAAGGCATATCTAGTCATTAAAAAGTAATGTTTTAATTTAGGATATGAATATATTTAGAACACTAAATAAAAATAATTACATACTCTGAGAAAATTAAATTAGGTAACCAATACAAATTCCTATGCCATGACTAAAATTCTGGCTTCTTCAAAACTTAAAAATCACCATAGCTTTCACCAAGACATTACCTCTAGTACCTTATGATAAATTAAAGTTGTCAATAAATATTAATGTTCCATAAGTCTATTAAGTGAATTCAGAAATAACTGAATAAATGCTTTTTTAAAAAAAATGCAAACCGGAATTTTATCAATGTGGTTAAATTTACTATTTCATGGTAACATCTTATCTCTATTGTTTTATCTCTAAAACAAAATAAGTTTTCTAATGGTAACTTCCAATAAAATACCTGTGTTTGGAAGAATTCCTTTTATTACTTTTCCCAAGATACAGTATTGTATGTAACAGCTGGGAAATTAAGTGATATTTCCATGTTATAAATTGTCCTTCACCTACATAAGCAGCAAAATTGCATCTCACAGGTTTACTCACATAGGTTACATAAATTACAAAATGGTATTTTATATTAATGAACATTGATAAAACTCTTTTTCTTATTCTCAGTCACAAGTGAACACAGATACTTGGTTTATACACAAAGCAATTGTTTCCTCCATGCCTTTTATTTTTGTCTACCACTTCACTATATTTTATTTATAAGAACTTATTGTTGCAAGGCTGCTTTTATATTAATACTATGCAAATGTTTTCTGTAATAAACCCTTCAATATACATTAGAATGCTTAGCCTTACTGATAGCTTTGCAGTTGCAGTCCTTGACTGTGTCACTGTAACTAAAAGTGTTACCATGATTACTAGCTTCCTGTTTTTACAAGTGTATCTTATCAGAAGAGATTTAATAAATTTTGAGAAATGTTTCTTAAATATGCCATAACTTTTCATTAAATTCATGTGTCTGGTACATTAAAATTAGGAGGTTAAAAAACAGAACCCAATAAATAACAACATAATTACTGGTTAATTACAGAACTTAGTAACAGGTTCTTTAATGTTTAGTCATGAGGAATAACATCTAAAGGCTAAATGTCAAAGTAAGGAAGGTAGTCAAAGGTTTCTCCTATGTCACTATAGGAAAAGAACTTTGACCTTCTAATGAAATGACAAAAAGGAACTGTTTCAGATAGACTGATCCTACAAGAAGTTTTGTATTGTGCTGCTGATGCAGCCTGCTGTCAAGTTTGGTGATACTACCAGTCACTTCACTGGAAAACCACTGAAGTCACTAATGTTCTCGTACTTCCAAAACTGAAGTCTAGGTTCTGAGAGAGATGGGTGGGTTTTTTTTCAACAAAAGTATGTAATTCAGTTATTAAGCGTTCAAACATTTTGGTTGACCTTCATGGCTTCTGACTGAAAGAAACTCAATCTTTTTCTTGCTTGTATGATTAACTTGTAATATTGCAATAGTTCAATTTTATTTAGTTCCTTTGGTCTTTTTTTCCTGGAACATGGAAAAAATGCATATAGGTACCTTTTCTAAAACAGCTTCATAAGGAAACAAGGCTTATACATCCATGCTGCATGTACATTTATCTGCCTTCACTCTTAAAGAATGTGTATCTGTTGGGTCTTTTTCAAATGAATTTGAGAAAAAGTCAGATATCAAGCATAAACTCTTGCCTTCCTGTTTTTCGGAAATACCAGAGAACAGAGAAGAGTGCTCCGGTCAACAGGCTTGTCTCTCATGTAACTAGACTAAATACCTTATCAAATATTGCCAGGAAAAAATTGATACTAATCAACCAGAAAACAAATAAACTGCAGGATATCAGGCTTTTTTGGTTTAGATGCTTGGTACTTGGTGCAACAGTTCATTTTCACTGCATTTTTTCATGTAGTAGCATAATCTTCCAGTGATGAGGCTGCAAATGTTACATAGCTTTAGCGAGACCTTTCAAAAACACAAGAAACATGACAATACTTATGCCGGTCTCCCTTGAAAACACATCTTATTTCCTTTCTTTGGAAAAACACGATCCCAAATGATAATTTGAATCAGACAACTTGTAACTTGCAAAAAAAAAAATTACAAGATATCTCCTTCAGTTGATACCTTGTGAACTACTCCCATCTTTGAGAGTGGGTCTACGGGACACCAAAGTAAGATCAGTATACATCTAAAGCAGTCAGGCAGGGATGAAGAAAATCATGAAACAGACCAAAGAAAGAATAAAGAAGCCTGAAAATATAGGCTAAAGAATACAGCACTAGATTGTACAGAGGATTACAGAATTCCCCTTTTAATGAATGCATTACACTAAGTGGAACTTTTTTTTAATCCCCCACCAGTTACTAACCAATATTTACATTAGATTAGGCAGCTAGAAAATACTTTAAGACTGTCATCTCATGGTGCTATGCATGATACAAATCCAAAGTGAAAGATACGGTCTAACAGTTGACCACCAGCCCCCAAAATCAGAGCAATTCAAAGAGCCTAACATAGGCTCTGAACCAAGGCTCCTTCAGCTGCTGGTGAAGAGAATGAGACACTTCAGTAATTCAAAATGATGCTGGAAGACATGCTGAATACCTACAGGATGCTGAATACAGGGATGTATGTGAACTTCCATTCCTCTTTGGCGTTCAGTCACATGAATCAAGACTGTAAAAGTGATATAACTACCTACTGAAAATGCAGACCACAAAATTATTTCCTGAAAACTAAAACCTGCTTTCAGAAAGGTCCCCTTAAATAATATTTCCATCTTTTGTATATTTATTTAGGAGTTATAATACAAGCTCAGGAGGTGGTGACTTTGTTCATTTTTCTTTCCAGTTCACAAAATTTCAGGTCTACAACTTTCATTTCCCAGCACATATCCTGATAAGCCAACTGCAAAACCATCTTTTCCCAGTAGGCCACACAAGGGTTAAGAACACAAGAGTTAAGGCTTTAGAACTTCTAACACAAAGGAGTCTACCTCCAGCCCACTGGAAGAGCATTCAGGTAGGAGCCTGCAGATGTGCATTTAGCTTCTCTGAAGTATGAACTCTAACCTGTCCCTTCAAGCAGAAAAGGTCATATGCACATCTCTGGTAGAGCTGCTTTCAGAGAAACTGCTTTGGCAATCTGAACAAACATTTTGCTTCAGTTTTGCAAGTTGAGAAGTGCTTAGCTAAGTAATTAGCTAAACATTGATGCGAAACATGCCATCAGGCAAGCCTTTTTGTTATCAATGTTAAAAGAGTATTAATTTGAAACTAGTAAAAATGAATAATATTTAATATTATAAAAGAACAAGAGCGCATAGTGTTCCACTTGCTGGAAGCAAAAGAACAAATAGGATAAAATATGGGGAATAATCATCTAAGTCCTACTTAAGGATGACCTGATAACAACTTAAGGAATATCAAACGGGAAAAAATCCAGAGTTAACTGATTCATTATTGACAAATTAGTGATTATCACTGCAAATATATTTTAATGTATCCCCCTAATACACACTTTATTATTATTATCTAATGGAACATTGCACGATACAGGATGAATTGTTCTATTGCTTCTAATGGTCCATTTGTTTTCTCACTTAAGCTGAAAAAAATTTCAATCTGGTGACAGGGAAAAGGAAAAATGACAATCCAAACAGAAGCAACCCTGTGAAAATCCAGTAATTTCCTCAACAAAACTTATGTCCAAAAGTCTGAATGTTGTAAGCTATTGGCAGGCACAGTATTGTTAGTGGTTGACACATACTTAACATTTCTATTAGAAACATTCCTCTCTCAGATAACACTAGACAAGAGTTTGTGAAATCTCATGCAAGCTTAAATGCGTCACTCACTGATTTCCACTGATACAAATGAAGTTTTGCTTTTTAAAAATAAAGTGCTCAATGTTATACAATCTTAGTGCACTGTCTGAATTCTTTATATTGGATGAACAATTGCATGACCAAAGGCCTTCAGATGCTATCCAATAAAATATTAAAACTTGATTGCTGTCCTGAATAATAATATTGTAATACATGTTAAATATGCCCAAAGGCATACTAGAAGCTTATAAAATAATCATGACAAACAGGTTTTAAGTAGAAGTCTGAAGCATGCTAAAACTTTATTTTTGTGTATTTTTAAAGATAGTATCTCTTGGTAAGTGGTAGTCTAACTCTAAAATATTTATACAGTGAAATCCGACTATTTTGTGGTAATTATACATAGACTGCAAATTTCCAACAGCATTGCATTGGTTAAGCTAAGCACTGGTGTAATTTACAGATACAGTGGACTTTCTGACACCACCATTAGCTTCAGGTTGTATTGTGTTCTAAAAAATAAATAAATAAAAATATTCCAATTCAACTAGAAGTTACACATTTCATGCAGAAATAACCTTCTGAATTTCATGGACTATATAACATAGGAGATCAAATCAAGTTGTATTAATTGTTCCTCTGACCTTAAGCTATTGATCTAAAAACTGACAAAATAAATGAAGGGCATACAAATTAGAAGGCCATGAGATGAGTTAGTAGAATACTGTATAAAGGATGTAAAAAAATCAGCTAATACACATACACTTCCTGTGAAAAACATTTTTTCAGTCATACTTGACAAACCTGCAATTTAAAAGTATAATGAGCTCATTCCTTTGAGATTTTTTTCTTAAAGTAAAAATTATTTTCTAGGGTATTCTAATAAGGTCTGAATAGAAGCTTTATAAGTACATTCTCTAAAAGGTTTCTAGCCATGTGGAACTGCCCTCCCTAACACCACCACCCCTGCCCCCCCACCCCCACCTGTTGAACATCATGCAAGAGAAATCCACTGACAGGAGAAAAGGACACATCTGGAGGATAAGTAAAGAAAGTCAGAGAAAAAGTGAGCATGGACCACTAGCTAAGAGTGCAGAGGGAGATCAACAGACCTTCTCTGGGAAGTAAGAATGTACATTTTTGACTTGGGGGATGGGGGGTGGCAGGGGGTGGAGTTTTATCTAATTCTGGCCACTAAAGTCGGTAAAGTATGCATACGTCTTTGCCTAAACAGATTTAGCTGAGAAGATAGCCAATACAAAACACTAATGTCATGTTAAATCATTAGCAACAGGACAGTAAGAAAAGCCAGGACACAATTTATTTTTTCTAAAGATTTAGATGTAGAACACTAGTCTTTTCTAGAGGAATATACAATGATTATTCTTGAAACAGAAAACTTGGATCATGAAGTATCTTCCCTAATTTTATGCAATGAGACTTATAATGAAAGGAAAATAAAGCTTTTGGATTTTTTAGAACACCCCCAAAACATTATTATAAAAGGGGGGCTATGGAGGCCACACTCATGGGTGCACACTGAGTGGGAATGTGCATGCGGGCATGCACCAGCCTTGCATTTGTGGCCTTGCCCACATGCACGATCCCAGCCTTGCACAGGTCCTTGCACCCTAACTCCCTTACAGAGATGCTCCTTGCACAAGCCTTTGCACACTCACTCCCTTGCAAGAATGCTCCTTGCATGCAGCCTTGCTCACTCAGTCCATTAAAATAAAAAAAAATAAAATGTAGAAAATAATACTTCATTCCATAAAACATGGACTTAATAATACAGCTGTCATTAAGATAAATCTTACATGGAAATAACAGAAAAGAAATCCTATCTGAACAATTATTGAAAGAATGAAATATCTGCTAAACTTCAGAAGACTTAATACCTACATATATTTTCAAGAACACATGGGTAAGTCCAAGTAACTTAGGCAGAAGTAGTTCTTTCTTTCACATTATGAGATGCACAGTGAGACAATATTTATAATAAAAATGTTCATGTGATAACGGCAAAACCAATGGATGTCTTAAGCACACAAGACAGGCAAGAAAATACTGTACCCTTTTATTTGGATTTACAATAGGTTTTGTGTGGAATACTGTGTACTGTCTAGCAAACACACGAAAACCATCTCAGTAATATGCTTGTGACTAATGAAATTGGCATCAAAACATAAGTTAAAAACCTATTCTTCCTCCAAATGGTTGTTACGCAGGAAATGAACAGTATGCCATGCTTGCTTCAAGTCATTCAAGTGTTTGCACACTCACTTCTGTGCTGTATTTTATGTTTTCACTTTGTCACACATTGTGCAGAACTTTTGTAGTTACTGCAGTATACAATGCTTACTCTAGACAAGTGATAAAAAGTTTTCCACCATAAAAAATGCCCAAACAAAACTAGTTTGGATACTAAACAGGGTAACAATATCAGCTTTCATTTAAGGCACAACATGCTATCCACATACTTCTGTTATCAAACTGAAAACAAATCTGTAATCACTCTTGCTCTCAAGACCTTGACATCACCCTTTACAGAATCACAGATGAAGAGTAATTTTTTTTAAAAGAAAAATCTTGCTTTCAAACACAAGCATGCAAACTGCTAGATATACATTAAAAATACCATCACAAATGTATGAAAAGTTAAATTATGTGTTTACTATCCTATTATAATTCAGGAAGGTTTTATTATCGCATCAGAATCCTGTTTTGTCAAGTAGGAGGCCCAACTGAAGTTCTACAGGTCTATCTGACAAGAATTCTGTTGCTTTCAGGAGCAATTCCTTTACTTACATGCATCCCCTCTACTTACACCCATCAGAGACTAAAATTTGCAACCATAACAAGCCTAATATTTGTAATGCATCCACAGAGTCAGAGTGTAACTATTAAACAGAAGACTTCCATAATGCAGCTTTCAGGACATTGTGACCACACACTGGACCTTTGTGACTTTATGTTATCTGACATGTATTTTATCAGAGAGTTAAGGAAGTTATCAGAGCAGTAAATTTTCCATCAAAATTATGTAACTATGTTAACAAAATGAAAAGCTATGCCAAACTGCTTATATGAATGTCAAGTAACAAGGAATCAACTGCTGCTGGGAGTCTCAGCCACTCAGTCTTTCACAGCATTTTTTCTATCACATGGTCCAGAAATTTTATCAATGTACCAACAGTATTGTTTGCTACTTCTTTTTTGCCTTTGCAGTAATCGTAATTTCAAAATGGTTAAAAAAAACTTCATGAAAAAACCAAAACCTCCCTGACCCCTTTAAAGGCTTACCAGATCATTTCAGTTTAACATTAACCAGGCATATATATTAACTGTAAGTATCAGATAGGAAAGGAAAGAAACCTTCTATTTCCCTGGTATGGACTCCAGCCCTCTCTGTCTGCAAGAAGGCAACAACTGGCTTCAGCACATCAGCACTTAAGTTTTGGGAGCAGAGCCATAGCAAAAGTGATAGCAGGCTAGTGATCAGTCAGGTCCCCACTTTTGGTGAGTGACATTTAGTTCCTCTCCTGTTTCTCCAGTGCTCCCACTACTTTCTCTAGCACAAATACCACTATGCTTTCTCTCCTGTCTCCTTCACCCATTTAAAATTTGCAATGTCATTTAAGTTACAGCGGTGACAAGAGGAGACTGTAAGACAAGGGACAGCATCCAAAGGTTGACAACTAGAGACACAGCCTTCTGCTTCAATTCCTTGCAGCATTCATTGAGGACTTGGCAGCAGTACTCACTGCATACTTGTTGGAGCAGACCGTGTAAGAAGAATTAGCTGCAGCAGGAATCTCAACTGATAAGCACGTGTTGCTGCTACCCAAGCACTGATTCAGGATTACTCAATTGTATTTACAAAGTCAAACTTATATTTATGATGCAATTCAATATTATAACCAGAATATGGTATTATATAGTTTTTCTGAGGGTCAGAAGGGAGACTGACTTATCAGAAAGATAAAGTATCTTCTCAGTTGTACCTCAGTTGTATCTAGTAGTCGTATTTACGCAGTTTTTACTCCCTTCACATCACATCTTCAAAAAAGCAGCAAACCTATTAAAGCAAAAACTCTCAAATGACTTTTTAATTTTTCTTCCCCCAGTTTAAGAGTTACTTAATCATCACTAATTTCACTGACCTCAGTAGTGGCAGAGCCATGGAGTGGCTACAAACTACCCTCTTCTGGAAGAAGAGGTAGAATCATGGGAAAACTCAGGTTGGAAAGGACCCCAGGAAATCTTCAGTCCAACCCCCTTCTCCAAGCAGGATTATCTCTGAGATCAGAACAGGTTGCTCAGGGCTTTTTCCATTTGGGTCTTGGAAACCTCCAAGGAGACTGCACAACTCTGGGAAACCTGATGCACTGTTTGACCAGTCTCATGGTGAAAAAGCTTTTCACCATCTTGAACACTGTCTCAACTCACATCTTCTGTCCTCCCACCATCCACTAGAGTGAACAGACTAGCACTCTCTTCCTGACGGCCTTCTCATACCTATTGGGCCATTAGGTCCACTAGGACCTAATACTATTAGGTACCCTGGTAGTTTCTGCTTCTCCAGGCTGAAAAAATTATGCTTCCCTCAGCCTCTTGTCATGAACATGTGCTCCAGAACCCTGTCTTGATGACTCTTCACTTGAACTCACTCCAGATACCCTATAGTATCGCCAGTCAACTAACAGGGAGAAGACTAAGATAAAGGCTGAAGCCTACACAAAAGCCAGGCTTTTACTTAGCTGCAATGAATGATACCAAATAGAAAGAAAGAATATGTACACATGTTCTTTGGGAAATGTTCTGCAGTCTGGGTGCTGAGAAAGGTGTACGGCAGATGCTGACTAAACTCTCTCACATTTTCTATTGGCTAGCTCTAGAGGCATGCCCAGCTGCATGTGGGAAATGATGACCTCACGTAATTCCCTACTCAGCAAATTCATGGCTTAAAATCTTGGTCTGAGACTATAGTTACAAACTATTTTCTCATACTTTGTTCTGAATTCCTACACTTGCAGTCAAGCATGTGAAAAATGCTCACTTAATTCAGTGAAACACCAGATGAGGATAACCACATACTGAGACCACTGCCAGATTTTAACTTGTATGAAATCTGCAAACATGTAAGGCCTTTTCTCATGTACTTAAAAAACCTTAGTCTGACATTCATTCTTTTATATTAGTTTCAGTTTACAAAGTTTAAAATAGTTAATTCCAAAGCAAGAATTGACAGAATTTGGCAACTATCTCTGTAACTGTCTCCAGTTAGAATATTATTAATTAGTTCATAAAAACCTGATTAGTGGAGGAGTCTTGAAACATCACTGTCATAATGTTTTAAAGTCAATTTATGTTTACCTCCTCTAGGTATGAAATTTTAAAACTTCTAAGGTCTTTTGCTACATAAAAGATCATAAATCAAATAAAGTGATTTAAGACAAGAAATGTCAATCAAAAACATGAAATGGAATCTAACCGATAATTTAGTTATTATCTATTGTAAGTCATATGACTGAATTATAAAAAAATATTTACCGGAGATTCAACTGTGTAACAGTAAACGAAATAGCATGATTTCTTCATGCCTGAGAATATTAAACAAATCTTACAATCCTAGCACTGCAACTATGAACAGTATCAACCTTTCCCCACATCTTAAAAAATTAAGGGCCGATTTTAAAGTATTTTAAAATAACAAAAGCAGCAAGATGAAGTCATGTAAGTTATAGCTGGAAAACATAATATGAAATGTAGGCTTTTAGAAGACATTATGGTCTTAAGCATCAGTATTTTTCCTGTGTATTCTGCTTTTCCATTATACTATCAATGTGGTCATTACAGTAAAAAGAAGCATGGGATTGGAAAGAGACATAACTTTATGAGGGGAAATAAAAACCTCCTTGCATCGAAGCTTTTCATGTTCGGATGTAATGCAACTGAAGTGCCTCATCAATTCCATTGCATGACTACGTGTATTGGCACAGATGAGGAGGTACAAATGCACAGCACAAGCAGTCAGGGCAGTGGCAGCCACAAATTCTGTTAGCTTACACTGCTACTGAACTGTATGTCAAGTCTGCACTGCTGTGAAAAAAAAAGCAGAGCTGCTTTTAATCTAGGTTTAACCAGCACCCCAGTCTAGTTCACTGCACAGCCATGCAAGTTTATACGGAGCAAAGCATAAATGTCCAGGAATGAAAACCACACCTTTCAATTGTGGTGCAAGTTTATGCTGCTTTAAATGCTTGGAATTACTCTGCTAGAACTGAGTTTTACAACTGGTTTAAAATTAATTAACACCACGGTGTTGCTGAGAGTGACATTCCTCCCACACAGCTTGTGCTGTCAGTATATTCCTGTTTCCCCGTCTCCTTTCATATTTTAACGTAACAGCTGTTAGAGCTGATCCGGCCTCCTCTGTTGTTGCAAGAAACACCGAAGTAAATGTGCAATGGGAGACAGAAGCATACAGTCAGGACAGGGAGGACAGCAGAAGACAAGAGCCTTGTCGTAGGCAGGAGCTTCTTGCCTCAATCCCTAAGACTGCAGTTCGATGCTGCTAGCTTAAACTGGCTGGAGTATTTTTCAGCAGGATCAGTTCCCTGATCAGCCAACATCGTACAAATGTGGGCACAATAAGGGGCAGCAGTAACAAACTGTCTGAAACAGGAAGAAGAAAGCACCATCTTCCAGAGCACTGACAGTTTAAATTGACTTACAGTGTTCACTACAGTATACTTGTACAAAATTGCTATTGTTAAATAGGAGCAGTTCCTCCAAGATGGACGTACTACTGCCCAATAAACACTTAACAAAACATTCCTTTAACTTAACATCTACTTGCCCTGAAATGCGCTGCCTTTCCCCATAAATTAGCTATTATAATAGAAAGGTAAAGCTTTTTTTTCTTGTAAAAAATGTTTTCCTATATCCTTAAAATCAGATCAGAAACTGTTACTGCTACAAGGTAAATAAAAGTAGTTTTAGTTACATGATGGGGATGAATATAAATAGAAAGTCTAATCACAAGTATGTATTATATACTTGTGATTTGTATATAAAGATATATATCAGAATATATATATAAATATATTCTTTGTATATATTTATATGTTTGTATATAAAGATATAATCAGAATATAATACAAATATATACACAAAGATATAAATCAGAATGTAAACAAATCACATTATCTCTACAGTTAAAATGAAATCCTTGCTATGAGTTATTATCAAAGAGTAAAGGCTAAGAAAGTTCTTCACAACACACGTTACCGATAATGGTTTGAAAGAAGAGTTTAAGCAACAAAGACCGAGAACTGATTCCAATACATACAGACTGTAGACCCTTAAAATGAGCAACAGAGGGATGAAAATCCAGAACTGCAATCTAAATAATGTTTTTCTGCTTATAAGCAATTACACTTCTTTAGGAGATGAGAGCTGTGCTTCTGCACATAGCTAAGACTCTCCCAGGTTGAATAGCTCTGCTTTGGTTTTTGAAATCCAGGAACAAAATAATTCACAGTATCACTCCCCATCAAAGGCCATCTAGTAGACATTCTCACTTTATGCTTTACACACAAACTGGATGTGGCCCACTACTAGCAGGAGCTTCTGACTGATTTAATGGAGCACAAATGTATGTAATAATGACATTTTCTATATAAAACCTACTGGTTTACATACTACCCCAGGAAGAAAACCCAGATACAGCACTCTGGCCAAATGAGTTGAAATTCACATGCTGAAGACAGATACATCAATTTAAAGTGGTAACAGTGTTACTAAAGGAGACCCTGTAGAGGAAAGATAAACAAACTTCTTTCCTGGTGAAGCCCTGTTGTTTTGTAGTGAGGAATTCAAGGTTCAGGACAAACAGGAAAAAGAAAAAAAAACCTCCTTTCACAGCTTTACTGGCTCAGCACTCAGCAGGGGATATCTTGAGTTCTAATTCTACTCCAGAAACATCAGATCCATTCTAGCAAGCAACAATGGACATAAAATTCCAAAACCCAAAGCTTCCAAAACTCCTGCATGAATGACATGCACTAAAATATGTTGTCTAGTGAGTTTCCTACCTTGTCACTTTCTAGCCCTATGAATCCTAACTATCTGCAGCACAGTAGCAACACTTTGAAAGGACACGTGGAGACTTTCCTCTGCGATATTTTTTACCTCAGTAATCTTGTAACTTGTTGGTTAAGAATCTTTTAAAAGTTGGGTGATAGACTATAATTCCCTTTAAGTAATAAAATGAATCCTCTCCTTGAAAAACCACTAGTTTATTACAAAAAAAGGGGGGCACTAAATCTTTATTCAGTTGCAGAAAATAGGAAAAATAACCATTTGGTGAGGATCAAAAGTGAAGAGAGTATCTTCCTGTTGTCCACAATCATGTACAGACAATTTTCCACTTGCTAGTCTGTGTATTAGTTTTTAATAGTAAATTAATAAATATATTATTTTTGAATTATATTCCTGATTCTTCCCATGCAGTACACGTGAAGTACATAACATGGCACTCTTGATTCCACTCATATGAAAAAACAACTCAGATGTAAACGTCACAATATCTAGCTTGTTAATGTAGAAGACCTCTGTTGGATCTTGCTCTTAATCTAAAATAATATATGAATTTACAGGTTTGGAATAACATAAAACACTTTCTTCAGTTCAGGAACTTCTTTTTTTTTTTTTTAATATTGATTAAGTAATTATTTCAATACACAAATTTTAGATTCAGCCACAGCTGAGAAAAGTCTTGAGTATAATATGTACTTAATTCCCATACTGGCTATGAAAGTAGACTTGGGAAGAAAACTTTATCCAGTAACTTTCATTAAAAAAGGCTTAGTACAATGCTCTTTGCACAAGCAATATCAAAGAATCCTAGAACATTTACTACAATATTTACAGTCATAAATTCATAATGGTAATTTGTTAGACTCTGTGCTAAGATTTTAAGACTCACTGCATGCTTGCACCAAAGGCTATTAATCTGTTTGACCTGGAGATGCTGAACATGGTGCAGACAACCCTATGTTACGTTGTCATGCTGTTAACAAAAAGAATTACCATGTCTTAACTATATTTGCCTGCTGTGCTTTCAACCCTCCAGTCAACTCCTAAGCCTCACATGAGAACTTCATCAACGATGTAAACCTCTGACAAGTGAGTACTTAATAAATCTTAAGCTCCATTCAACCAGTTGTTGGAAAAGAGAAAAGGGACACCCATTTCTTCACAGAGGGGCAGTGAGCTATTCCTTACTCTATCCTGATCTTTTGCACACTAACTGGAAATTATTCCAGTGGTTGCCTGTCCTCACCCAGACCTTTTGCAAAAAACAGCTCCAGTACTATGAGTCTTCCAGGACCTCTAACAGCGTCATTGCTTCCTACCTAGATATGAGCAGAACCTGTGCAGCAGGTCAGAACACTGTTAAGCCTACCTCTGACTGGGCACCAAGGGGGCAAGCAGCAAGGCCGGCAGGGCAGCAACCAAACAGGCTGCTGGGAGAGGTCAGGGAATCTTCAATGCTGGAGGGTTACATAGCTTAGCTAGGAAAACCCATGACTGACCTGATCTAGTGCTAGTGACAGGCCCACTTTAAATGGGAAGTTGGGTTAGATGATCTCCAGAGGTCCATACAAAAACCCCATCATTTCTGTGATTCCATGAGTAGCTCCAAAGGCAATCTAGCAGATTTACCTGTTTGCTGTTGCTTAATGACAGTATTACATGATTTAACATTCTGTTAATGTTTAGGAAGTTAGAATTGCAGCCATAGAAGTTAAAACTCTATAAACATTTAAAAAAATCCATAAATTCTGATTAAATTCATAGCTAGTTATGTTCACAAGTCAAAGGTCCTTTTTTAAAATTAAATACGTATTTCTCATGCCACTGAAACTGCTGATTCTTCTAGACAAAATCAAGCATCTTTTACATATTAAGAATTAAAAATGTGCAAATATACACAACTTGAATTTTTTCCAGAGAAAAGAAAATATCTAAAAATTAATCCTTAAACTTACTGTCTATTCTCCACATCTCTAGCATTAAAATCAAACAAACCAACCTTTAAAAAAGGGTTTTTTTTATAGTTTTTGCCTTATATTTTTCCCACTAAGGGGAAACATAATTTGGTTTTACTCATAAGGAGAAAGTTTTTAATGTAGACAATTTCTACTCCATTTAAAATTTGTTTAAAGATGGACTTGTTTGGGTTTTTAAGAGGATGCTTTCACAGATAACAAGTCCTGAGAGACTGCTCCAGGAAGACTGTTTCAGCATATTAAGGGAAATAATGTATTGCATAATTCTTGTCAAAAGAATACATAGAATTAAAAATACCTTGAGAACAGAACACTTAGCTAATACCTTGATCTGTGTCCACATAAAGAAACATACAAATCAGGAGTTTTACCACAGATGTGTTCTTATATTAGCTCATCTACTTACATGGTGAACATTTGCAGTCTGTACCAGCTTAAGCTTTTTTATTCCTAAAATCTGACAAAAGTACTCAAATAAAACAATATAAAGCATTTTGAAGGTTTTTCTCCTAGTATTTTCACTCACATACCTCCAAATTCAATAGAAATTGGGGCTGTTACTGAAAGTGAAGCTGGCTGCATCAACTTCCTTTTGTCTTTGAACTATGAGTTGGAGACCTAATGTTTGTTTCCAGTTTAGTATTCTCCTATACTGTGTGGAAGTTTCTTATTATTTTCCAAGCTTATTTAAATAATGAATGTATTTTCCAGATCTTTGCCATCCTATGTGACATTCACATTAAATTTATACCACACTGTGCCAGTATATGAAAACACTTTCAAATAATACTGCAGCACCATTTTACAGTGTTTTGCTACACGTGAGGTAATAAGTCTTGCACACAATTCTATAGGCTGACATTTTAATAGAATGTGCATTGCCAATACAAAACAGTACAGAAAAAAAGTGACATCAAAGCAACATGCTTGGAGGCAAAACATCACAATTTTCACAGGCATAGTTACCTTGCAATAATACTTCTGTAAAGCCTGAAGGTAATTTCAGTAACCAGGAAACTCCAGATACAGTTTTAGCAACTCACACACCTTCCTGACATGCTTCCTGGACACGTGAGTGTAAATTAATTAACATCACCTCTATACTAACAGCAAACATACCACAGTGTTTTTCATCATGGCTTTAACAGTGAATCCATCGCAGACCTGCCGCCTTCTTTTCTTCACATGCCCCAGTGGCTCCTGCTGCAGGGCGCACCTGTCACCTGCGGATTTTGAGGGGCTTGAGCCCGCTTTCTCCACTACCATCTCCCCACCAGCGTCCGTGACGGGCAAGAAGCAAAATACTGACTAGAAAAGACAAACAATCATCAACATCCCGCCCTCAGTACGACAGAAACCGCGGTAGATGTACCTCTGCTCCCTGCCCAGCCAGCGACATCCCTCAGCGACCCCCCCCTCCCCGCAACTTCCCTGCCCCTGACAGGCTTCCCCGCCTGCCCCTCGCCCCCGTCCCCCGCCCGGCTCCCTTCGGCACCCCGGCTTGTCCCCCGCCTCCCTCCCGCTCCCGCTCCTTCCTCCCCAGCCCCTCACGGCCACCTGCTCTTCTTGCCCCTCACCCCGGCGGCTGCCGCCCCGCCTCACCCCTGCGCCACCCGCCAGGGTCCCCCGCGCCGGGTCCGCTGGGGGCGCGGCGGGAACCGGCCACCGCGCACTAGCACGCGTCCCCGGCCCCGCGCGCGTCGCTAGGCAACGCGTCAACAACCCGCCGCCGTCACGTGCGCGGGTGACGCACGAGGTTAACCACAGAAACCCCGAGGGCGGCCCGCCCGCCCCCGCCGGCAGGTGCGCCCAGCACCAGGAACGCGCCGCGGGGCGGAAATTAACGGAGAGTCATTAGGGCGGGGGGAGCGGGGTCGGGCGAAGGGCGGCCCCGGGAGGGTAGGCGAGCGGTGCGAGAACTACGCTACTCGGCGGGCTCCGCCGGACCCCGCGCATGCGCCGCGCCGCGCTCGGGGCTGCAGGGGCGCGCTCGAGCGGCGGGGGCGGCCGGAGCGTGGGCATGCGCGCGCGCGCCTCCTCCCCTCCCCTCGCCTCCCCGCCGCCGCCATGATAGGTGAGTGAGCGCGTCAGGCAGACGGCGAGCCCGGATGCAGGCCCGCCCTCTCCTCCCCGCCCCTTTGCCGCCGCCGGTAGAAGCGCAGCGGCCCTGGGGGGCGGCGTGGGCTTGTGTGGCTGTTTACGGTTCCCCCCGGTCCCCCTCGCGCCGCCCCCGCCGCAGCCTGGGGTCCCGCTGCGGCTGGCGGCGGCAGCCCGCGGGGACGAGCCGGCGCTGCGCAGCGCCCCGCGGCTCCAGGGGCAGCGGGCCGGAGCAGAGGGCGCGGGCAGGGCTGTGCCCTCAGCCCCACCTGTCCTCGCAGTGCGCCGCTGGTTACAGCGCGGCGTGCCCTTGGCGCGTGCCCTTGGGGGACTCGGGGGTCACAGTGCGGAGGGGTCGCTGCCCACCTTCACCCCTCTGGTGGGGAATGACCCACCGAGGGACTGCGCAGGGCTTGTGGTTGAGGTCACTTTCAAATTATTTTGTATTCCATCTCAGTATATCGTTTATAAATACTACTAGCCAAGGTTTGCCTGGTTTGTAAATTTTTTTGGCTTTGCCCTGGTGTATATATACACGTTATTGCTCTGGCATGGTACTTGCTGGGAGCGATCTGAAAAAGTAGCAATTTGAGCCTAATCGTATTGGAAGTTTGGCCATTTGGTCCTTGAGTTGGCTTTTGCACCCATTTAATACTGGTGTGGCGCAGGAATTGGTGTTTCAGCAGTGTGTTTTCCTCTGATTTGTAAGATGAATCCATACCTGGGGAGTCCTGCATTTACAGGATCAGTTTTGTAGTCCTTGCTTCTTACTACATGTTTCATCCTGCTTTCTTTTTCTCAGTTCTGTGGATTATTAAACAAACAAAAAAAGGTAGTAGATGTACATGTATTGTAACAATTCCTTGCCTTCCTCAGGCTTGCTGTTTAATTCTCAGCGTAGGTGTCATAGGTGCTGTTTACATGAGACCTGATTGGTTTCAAAAGCATGGGGTTTATTGTCAAAATATTTAGTTTAAAGTAAACACCACAAAAGTGTTCAAGATTCCTATGGGTCTTTCAACTTATGCCTACTGCTAAGACATGATTATTTCTTGACAGTGTATGGATACGAGTATTAAGGTAATGTTCTTTCAGCTTTGCAAAGTTAAAAAAGTTGAAAGGAGTTACGTGGTACTTTAAGTCCATATAAATATTTATGCAAATGGTCTCTTCCCATTTGTGGGATCTTACTGGGTTTTCTTGTCATCTGGACTTTTTTTCCTTTTCTTATATAGCAGAGATGATTTTAAATTAAAGGCTTGCTTTAAGGAAAGCACAGAGGGTCAGGTATTCCACTGTCTTCTCACAATGTTATCTCCTCTGCTCATTTGATGTTTTTCTATAGTATATAAAATACATGTATTTACAGAACTGCGGGATGTGTTTGGTTTTGAATGCTTTAGGAAAGTAAGTATAGTGTACATAAGGGGGACTGTCCATGTGGTTACAGAGTTGATGCCTTTGGCCCTCATACTGAAATCTACATGTTTACTTACTGCTCATGCAGGTAACATTTATGAGTGAAGAATTATAATTTTATTGTCACTATGGCAGACAGAAATGTTTGTGAACATTGATTATGAAATGTACATCCAGGTTAGTTGCAAATCTATAAACAAATCTGTACATGAATTGTGACCTTAAATGATTTAAGCAGCAAGCTGTTATTTTAATAAACAAGAAAGCGACATCCCCTCCCCACTCTGAAAATACAAAAATTGTTTTCAGAATACATATAGAGATCTAGTCCAGTTTCCTGCTTTCCGAAAAATAGCTCTAAACACTTAGGAGCTAGGAATACCGTGACAAAACTGGGGGCAAGACGGGAAGGGTGGAATTATTTGTTTAATCTGTGCTCAATTTTTAGACCTGAGTGTTTAAAGAATTACCCAATGAAGTACGTGGTATATTTTCCAAAATGTTTTGCAGTTTTATATCTGGAAGTGCTTTAGATCCTCATGACTTTTTGTGGCAAGGAATTTTATAATATAATTGTGCAACACATGACAATTTCTTTAATTGATTTTTAATTTCCTATCTTTTTATGGCCCTTTGTTCTTGTGCTGTAAAATAGGGAGAACAAACCTGATTAACATGTTAGTATTACTATTTTTTCTTCTTTCTTCTTTTCTCTGTTTTTAATATTATTTTGTCCAGTGAAATGGGTGAACCTTTTTATTCCACGTTCCTCTGAAGTGTTTCACCATGCTCATGGTTTTTCTTTGAACTCCCCCTGGCCTGAAATATTTTAAGATACTTTGCTGAGGAAGGCTGGGTTTTTTTTGTGTTTTGTTTTGTTTTTACGTAGCACCTGTCATTCCAGAAGAGGTTACACAAGTGACTCGTATCTCTGGTTTTTAATAGTCTTCATATAATTTACCATCCTGCTTGTTACTACGTCCTCCTGCCTTGTTAGTTCTTGTTGGCTGAACAGAGATTTGTGGAGAAAGAAGTGCTTATAAATTAATTTGAGTGCTAGCACATTACATGGAAAAAACAAATAAATTACTATATGCTTATTTTCAGTAAGAGGTTATTCCTTGAGGGAGGCCTTCAGAATATGTAACTATTTATTTTCATCTGCATTTAAAATATCATAACAGCAAGTTAATTACCTAGCAGTCCATTTGTGTAGAAATTTGTACATGGAATTTATCTAGGAAGTCCATGGCAGCTGACACATGCATGACATTGCACTGAATTTGTGAGTGCTTCTGGAAATATGATTCTTGGGTATATCTTTAGAAGTTTTTCTCAAGGCAAAATGTAAATGGTAAAGGTGGCTCTTGATTTTATAAATGCTTTTAGAAGATTGTTCTGTAAGGTGCTTCACTTTTAAGTGACATTGCCAGAATGATTTCTCAGTGGTCCTTTTGCTTATGTGTATATTGGGTTTTTTTAATGATACAATTTATTTATACTGGTTGCTGATTGGTATTCAGGAAACTTCTGTATGGAAATTTATTTAATTTTGTTTTAATAATGAAAAATAATTATATAAATGAAGGAGTCTTAAGTTAGTGTTTTTCATTTTGACTAGACAATCCTGTGTGTATATATTCTGACTGCTGCAAGATAGGAGTCCTTGCATAAATTACTGACCACTGGGGAACAAAATTCATGCTACTTGCTATATTCGTAACAGCAATGCAAGTTAAATGAGCTGAGTATCTGCTGCTTGAAGGACCAGTATCATACTTCATTGTCTTCTGTCAGCCAGTTCTCAAAGGAGTTTACTGTAGATGAAAGCATTTTTGTGGGCAGCTTCTATACTACCATTTACCTTAAGCTTACGAGACTTAATGTCATCTTTCCAGATTTGTGTCCTTTTTTTTTCACTTTGCTTCCTATCCTCCATGTTTTTCTGTATTCACATATTCAAATGGCTTTGTTGAGCTTCACTGGAAGCACAGTGGAAACGCTTGTCTGCTGCAACTAGTTCAAAGCTTTTCAGCAGTGTAGGTAGTGAAATGTAGAAAGCATGACTTCAATGGTAAATTGTGTCCAATGATGAGAAGAGGGGAGCACTAGCTGTAGTTGCCACCACCTGCTGTCTGTCAGTCTCTTGTAATGCTGGGCTGGCTACATGCCTTGAGAGCACATTTTCAGGGTTTGTGGCTGAAGTGGGGCTAGGGTCTGCTGCTGACTAGAAGTTTTCACAAACTTGTTTAACAGATCCTTAAAACTTTCATTTATCTATTTCAGTATTTGAAAGAAAACATTTTCTTTAACATTTTTGATACAGGTGACATTGGTAAAATACTACATCGCATTTTTCTACCTTTGTCAGAGCAGAAAAAAATGTTTATGCTGAAGATCTCAATGTTATCTTAATTTTTTTATTTTTGTTTGAAATACAGGCTTATCTGTATGGCAGTGTTAGACAATTTTAGTCTGTTGGTTCTTTTTAAACTGGCTGAACTCTGTAGGGTCTAATAAATAAACTCTGTACAGTGTCCATGTGAATACGTTGCACTGTGCTTATCTGTTATCACTGGTGTCATAGTTCTGCTGCTTCACAAGGAGCTTTTGGTAGTGCTCTGTCAAAATGTTGGAGAGCTTTTGTGAGGATGCATAAAGAATACAGAGCAAGGCCTGAAGTATTTATGAAATGTATTCCCTAACGAGTTTGCAGCTAGCTTACATACAATTTGTTAATTTAGAATGGTTATTGATGATTATTTTAAAGCCAGTTGTTTTTTACCACTGCAATGGGAGTTGGAAATAGTTGTTAACTAATGGTGTAGTCATGGAGTAAAAGATATGAGGAAATGAAGAGAGGGTTGTATTTAAATATGTGTTTAGAAACAGAACGTAGTTGTTCTTGAAAGCCAAGAACTGATGGAACTGATAATATATTTTTTAATGAAGATTTTGTGTATTAAATATCTCTTCGTTGACTTAATTAGCTATGTGTTGATTAATTTTCAGTAAAGGTTTTTAATTAGAAATTACAGAAAATTATTGGAGGTAATTTACTTTGTTATTATATATTTTTTTTTTCCAGTAGGGCTTGTGGTCTACTTGATGTAGTTGTGAATTTTATTTAATATTTATTTGTGTTAAACAGGAAAATAAAGGTGGTCACCTAAATATGAGGATTTAATCAAGCTGTGGGCTGTGTTGTTTTGGTTTTGGGTTTTTTTTTTTTTTTAAGTAAGCACTGAAAGACATCGGTTGACCTCCTAGCATTCCAATATCCTGTTTGCACTTTTTCCATATTGGTATTGGTGTCAGGAATACTGATTGTTCAGAAAGTATAATACACTAGTTTTAATCTGAAGATGATACAAGGTAGTCTGCGGGTTGAAAAGAACTGGACAATTCCCAGAGGCCAGGGTACCTGAGTTAATTTGATGAGAAAATTTTTTCAGTATCAAAAATTACAGCTCTACAATTTGATGCAGTATTGCTAATTTCTGTCCTGTGGTAAAGAAGTTTGATTGTAACAAGGAATGTGACTTTAAGAGCTAGTCATAGAGTATCATAAACAGCAAGTAACCCTTTTTGCAGCTGTTTAGCAGGGTACAACTTTTATGTTGGTGCCTTTTCACCGTAATGTTGCCCTTTTATTTATAAAAAATAATCAAATTACTGTTTCACTGTTAAGCAAGTAGTACTGAAATCGGTAAATACTTGTGTTTAAAATTTAGAAGAAAAGACAAGGCTAACATGCTGTAATGTTATTTGATATTTTATATTATTCTTACTAGCTTCTTAATGTGGTAAGCTAGCAGTTCTATAACTTTGGTAGGTTTTAAATTTGGTTTTTTTTTCTTTTTAGATGGCAGGTTTAAGTAGGCTTAAAGGTTTAAAAGGCAAAAATAAATCCAGTGAAATTTCATTATATAGTTGATTCCCCAACTTTCTTCATCCCAGAAAAAACCCAACAATTTTAAAATTAGACTATGGAAATATATTTTCAAACAAGGAAGAAAATCCATTGCTCAGCAAAGTACACCATTGATAAACAGCTCCTTCAAATAGTTTTTATTTTGTGTTGTATAAAAAAAACCCAAAGAACAACAAATTGCAGATCCAACATATGAATATATCTGTTTCATAAGGAATTGTTCCAGGCATTTAGGTGTTTTATTTGATGCACCAGAGTACCTGAGAGTTTTATAAATACAGAACAAAAAAACCTCATGCCTACTAAATACTGTAGGTTTAATGTAGGCGATGGATGAAGATTAATATGTACACCCAAAATATGGGTTAGTATGAGGCTTTGTTTTCACATTAAAAATGCCAGAGCAGTGCTGTCTCTGGGTATTGCTGCTTACACTACTCATTCCTGCCCTTCCACCAGCAAACTAATCTTTCAGTTGCAGCAGAGCAACCATCTGTTCAGGGACACTGTGAAGTCAAAAAATAATCCAGAAGAAATAGATTCTTTTTAATCTGGGTCAGTTCCCTGAGTTGGTTCGTAAGTGGTGACATGACAGTGATGTGGGGGTGTGACTGAAGGGACATCCCTTAGCCCTGTTTAATTCCTTGAACCTTTAAATTGCAGAGTTGCATACAAACAGCAGTGTTGTGTAGTGCAGCTGATTGCCATCTAAAGGAGAACCTTTTCATGTCCTCCCTTCCACCTTGGTACTCAGTGTGTACCTTGAGCTGATACTAGTTTGACTCCAGGTGACTTAACTAGCTCGAAAAACCCACTTAAGGGCGTGTGAGGTTTTTGTTTTGGTGTGGGTTTTCTTTAATACCCTACATCTGCTTAACTATTGGATCAGCTGGAAACCAGTGTTGCTGCAAGGGAAGTGACAACCCACAACTGGATGGGCTGAGCCATTTCTTAATCAACAACATTGTGATAATGTTACCTTCCTGAAAACCTGTTCTTGGGTTTTCAGTAGGTATTACAAGAAAAAAAAAACCAACAAAACCCACACCTGAATCTGAACGAAGATATTGGGGCAGCTTCATGGAATTTTTCAAGAAATATCTCTCAAAGAACATAAAACATGAGAGAAGGCCCCAAACTGGCTTAAAAATTTAGAAGATAGGCTCTAGATAGTTAACAATGGCAGGTCAGCATTTCTGTAGCGAATGAGAGATGAAGGTGGTCGTAAAGACTGGTTGTGAAGGGCTTTGACAGCGAACAGTCAGTAATCTAGTTAAGGGAGAATGGGAGCCTGGGTGAAGTTTCAGCTATCTGGATGACTGATCACTCCTCTATAGTGCACTCTTTTTTTTGGTGTGTTGGTAATCTTAACTTTCTGCATAAATCTTCCTATTTCTTCTGTTACAAAAATAAAATTGAGGAAACAAAATGAGAACAAACTCTTTCAGAATTTCCCCAAATTAATTCAGACTAGAAAATAATGGTGCAGACTTAGCGACCAAAGGAAGAGTATTTTGGGAATTGTTTCCTTATATTTTTTGATGATCTCGTGCTGTGATTTTGGATTTGTTTATTTTGTTGTCATAATCTTGTGTTCTATTTCAGTTTATGTAATGCTAGGGATAGTTCCGCTACGCTACGTAGTTTTCACTGGAATAGTATCTTGAGTTGTAGATCACTATTACACTTCATGAACATTTGGAATAATCTTTCCAATGATTAATTTGATTAAACAAACCCTAAATCTCAGAATATCAAAGACTATTCATATTTCATATGCATGACCTGTTTTGCAGGGGTTCTTCTGAGCCTTTTTTTCTTCTGCTAGGGTAAATGTATCATACTGTATGTACAGAACTGCATTATGAAACTTGTGTTTTACTGGGTTTATACTTAATTGTTTTCTTATGAAATGCTTTTATTTCATGAGCAAGGTTTTAGAAATTTTAGAATCGCTTGAAATAGGTTATCTTCAAAAGATACCTGGTTTCTGTTAGATACATGTGAGCATTCTGGATTTCTTTGTTTCCTTGAAGAAGAATGGGAAAAGTTGGAAAGTAGTGACAGGAGGAAGCATTTTTTTATCTTTTTGTTTGTTTGTTTGATTAGTGGTTTGTTTGTTTTCTTAAAAATGGCCACAAAATAACAGTATTGTAATATCAAGACACGTTAGAGACTATTTAAGCAGTGGCTAAGGATGTCCTGATGCAGTTTTCTGCACCTTTCAGATAGGGCCCTACAGATAAAGTATTGATGTGGCAGTTTGTTAAAATTATTTCCCATTGCCAAAATCACCATCCTTTTCTGTATTATCTGGTTGCCTAGTGATACATCTGTAAAGAGAATGGTGAGTGGACATGTGTGTATGTTAACTTAAGATCTGACTGTATTGTGGTAAATTCCTGTTATAGCATTATGCGAGTGACTTCTGATCTAGCTGAATCAGTCATGAAAAGGTTTTGCTGCCATTTTTTTCCCTTGCTTCTCCCTCCCATTCTCTTCTGCCATCTGTGCATCCTGCTTTTTCCTGTCACTAACCCCATAGTATTAATTTGACTGTTGAACTAATTCAACTTGATATTGTAGCAAAAACCCTGTCCTTTTTTGCAGGATGTCATCCTCAAAGAAGGGCCCCGTGAACACCGAAGTCAGCTCAATATAGGTGGAAAATGTAGGAGATAGCAAAAGTGGGACTATATTTTAGCAGGTTGCTTTTTGATCTGTTTAGTCCTTCTTTTGCATCTTCACCCTCAGCTGTTGCAGAGTATGCTTAGCTGCTGCTGTCATTGGGAACATATCCAGAGCTGACAAAGGATTTCACAGTCCTTTGGACAAAAGGCATTATAAAGATGATTATATTTAAATTCTTGTCGTCTTTTCCTGAGTAACAAAGAAAGATGAACTGAAAACAACTTTAGTAGCAGGAAGGATAAATTCTTGCATATATAATGTGTAAATACAATATCTGTTGCCAAAACATTTGGTCCAGCGTACCTGTAAGAGGAGAATAAAATTAAGAATTTCAAATTCCACTTATTCCCAGAAACAATTAGGAAAAAGCCTTTGCTAACAAAATATGGAAATTTGAAAAGATTTCAAATGCTTAACAGCAAACGCAGTCTTTAAGAGTCCCTGCCAAAGTAATGTATGTGTCTTTTGTAGATACGTTAAAAGCCCGTGATGTTGGGTTCTGTTTTGGTAATACTGTCTCAAGAGGTGGAGCAGTTTTCTTAATGGGAAACACATCTGCTGAAATAAAGGAACTGGACTAGCGTACGCTCTGTCATGGAACTGTCAGTTGTGAGTGGTCAGGCCACAGAAGCAAACAATACTGAGAATGGTGCAGGTTTTTAAAGTTATTATTTTTAGTAGAAGCTGAAGGGAGAGTAAAACAGTTAGTGGGAACTTAATTACTTTGCCAAACAGGGTTATGTAAAAGAGGTACAATTCATTCTTTTCAATCAGTTTTACTGTTTAATAATTTTTGTTGTGATGCACTGTGTATAAGTATTGTTGGACTGAAAATCAGTTTATAACACAAAATGTAGCCAGTGGTGTATGAAGTTTCCCACTAAAAGAAGTAAATATTGAAGTTAGAAGTGTGCAGCTATATACCGAGAATTCACAGAATAGTACTACAAAGAGATAATTAGCAGGCAACTTTAATTATATAATTGTCCATTATTTCACAATACATGATTTTTCCCTTCTGAACTGCAGTGTGAGGAATCTTGAAAATGTTTGCCATTGTGAGGGGTTATTTCAAAATCATTAAATAACAATATTTTAGTATGGTAAATTATGTTCTTCAAAATCTTTATTTTAACAGGTTTTCAGTTTCCAAATGTTGTACCTTAATTTTTTCCCAATCCCTTTGTATTTTGATCAAATACAAAAGGAGTGCAAAGATGGATGACCTTACAAAACAAGAATAAAAATCCACCAGATTTGTCAGATGTAGAAAAATCCATCAGTACCCTCTTGTTTGTTTTATTCCTGAGGCTGGACAAGATGGAGAAAGAATTAGTTCATTGCTGTGCACTTTCTGAGGCAGACAAGCCTGTATGATTGTGCTAAACTTGTGTGATTGTACTGGCTTTTAGCCAGTAGCTTTTATGTTGTATCACTTTTCTCAGTAAGCATGTTCATGTCTACATTAGTGTTGTTAAAGTTTGACCCAGGAAACATGGTAGCCCAGAAGTTATTCTTTGAGGTGTATGAAAATGACTGTGGGAGATTTGCCACATTATTACAAAATCTTCGTTAAAATTACAAGGAGTCATTTGAGTTCTTCAGCCATTAGTCAAATATTAGAGTTCAGCAATCCTAAGGGTAGAAATTTATGAATAATTAATTGTGAGACTGCTTTTATTTCATGCCCTTGAGCAATTTGTACAGTGGTAGCTGATATTTGTGCTAGTAAACATGCATTCCTTCTGAAGAAGGCAGTCTGATTAATGAATTCTCATGAATTCAGCCAAAAGATTGCAGTAAATAACTTGTCACAATTATGATGCATTAACTACACAGTAGTTTTATGTAGGACATGTCAGTGATGTCGGTTTTTTTTTTTTTTTATTACAGTGGCTACATGCCTATTATGAGTAAGCCACAAAATCTTCAGCAATTCCTCCTAAATATATCACAGTGCCTTCCAAAAGAAGTGACATTGTAAATTATATGTTTCAGAGAAATTAACCATGTTAACTGTTTTCCTGCTCTGTTGTCTCTAAGTAGTTAGGGTAAATTTTTACAGCAAAAGCTCTCTTGGACTTTGAAACCATTTGAGGCTGTCTGCAGAAATTAATGCCTCTATTTGTGCTAACAATTTCAATGGAGGAAAGTTTTAAAGCTCTGACTCTAAAACTATTTTAAAGCTCTTATCCCCTCTGATGACCTCTGAAATTGTGATATTATATGCCATAATTTTATTCTCCATGTATCTTTGGAGGGGAGAGAACAATGATGATGACACGTCTAAAAATAATGATTGGACATTGCCCATTGAACATCTCCAGAATAAATTATCTGGATCCTGCATACAGTTTTTAACCCATATCTCTCAGCTATATTCCAGTTACGATTGTTAAGGAAGACTGATGATTTTCTGTACTCACCTGGCTTGAACTAAGTTGAAATGATGAAAGGAAGCTGGTTATCAAATGAACACTCTCGGGGAATGCCTTTCATTATGACATTAATGTCATCCAATTTTAATCCTGGTTTTGGAAATTGACCAATGAGATTGTGTGTTTTTCCTGTATATGTCAAAAGTTTTTTTGTTATGTATTATTTGTCCCTGTAGCATAGATCTTACGGTAAGAAAACAATGAAAATACTTTTATGTGCTTTGATTTATTCCATGTTTTGGAAATTCTTTTGACATTCTCTTAAGATCTGAGGTCACAGTTTGTCTTTGCCTCCAGGCTCTAAGTGTAAACCCCTGTATCAAGAATGCATGTAATACTGACATGAGTATATGAAAGAAAAGCATTTAGAAGTTGATTTGATTTATTGTTCAAGAGCTTCAGAAGCTGGTAAAGATGAATGAAGATACTAATTGAGGAAAGAGCTTGTCATTCCATGGCAGTTTAAAGGACAGCAAGTTTATAATATATTAATGTGTTGGAAATTAAAGCATGGCTTTTTAGAGAGCAGTTGCCATCACAGTGTGTTGGCTATGCTGTGTTATTTTTGAAGGTACGAACAATACATTTGTTATCACAAGTCAGGACATCCTTGTTCACTTTAGTTTATCTGTGAAAACTTATTCATGCGATTACAAATGTCTGAGGTTTGTTTTGGTGCACTACATAAGACAGCAGGCTTATGTACTAAGCTTGCTTATGACCTAGATGAGCAGTGAAGACAATCCATTTATATTTGTAAATTGTTTGTGATATATAAACCCACAAATAAATAAAAAAGCAAACTTGTCTTTCCTGAAACAAGATATGACTAGTGTTTTTCATCACTGCTGTGGTAACCAGTGTGGGTCATCTTTTGTTAAGTGTTAAGCTTTTCTGTATGATGATGTAGTTCTATTACTTTTCTTTGTTTTCCCAGTCTTTTGCTGTTGTTTGTGCTGCAGTTTTCTATATCTTTTGTTTAGCATTTCCAAGTGTTTTGTTCAGTAGTGATTTTGCTCTCATAGTTCATTGATTCATTTTTATTTCTAGTCAATTTAGGCAATAGAACTGTCTTTGTCAGCTGTAGTATCAGTTTTAATAACTTTCACTGTATGGAGCTAAAGATACTTAGTTAACTTCAAAAGAGTAAGAATCACAAGAAACTGAGATATCTGAGCTTTTCAAGACTGTGAGGTTTTTTTCTAAGACATCTTTTCCATCAGTGGAAACAGTAGCAGTGATTGAATTTTGAAGGGAAAAATTCAAGGAACAGTGTTCAGATGTGTATTCTGTCTTAGTAGTTTTCTGTGTGTGTTTTTCATTTTTTTAAATATGCCAATCCTGTAGCTTTCTGGTAATGTGCTTTGAGGTCATGGAAAAAGTATTTTCAGTTTTCTTCATTGGTTTTAAATATAGGGATTGTGGGTGATAGAAATGAAAGTGGCTCATACTGGGCATTATATTAAATCTCTGGCATATGGTTCTTTCAATTCTAATTTTTTTTGATGAGCTGAAATATTTCTGGTACATTTATGTTTGCATTTCTTCCCTTTTCTGAAACACTGTCCTCTGTGGAATACTCTCAGTGGAAACATATGTTCAGAACTTCAAAGTAATTACACTACTACTAAAAGCTTCATAATCAGATTACTGAAACTAAACGTTGAAAAAATTTGATTTTCCTTTATCCAATCATATCAATTTCATTCCAGTCTGCACTCTGACTGATTGAAGAAACATGGCAGGACAAAGTCAAAGACTGTTTAGAATGTCTAAGTCTGATATAGACCAGTTTCTGAAGAAAAGGGAGTTTAGAGCAGTTTTTAGTCTGAGAGAGCAAGATTTAAAAAAAAAAATGCCCATTTTAATAGTAAGTTTTTAGTTGTAGGTACTTCTGCTTGGCAAACTGGATAGGGATAACTGAAGCATGAGCTTGTCTCTGTATGATAATTTCTTGGAAGTAATAGTCTTAGTATTTATCTGAGCTGCTTTTTTTATGAATTACTGGCTTTACCTTTTTTCTTCCTGTAAGAATAAATTTGTTCTTTGTGATCAAATGGTTGTAGTCTATGTTGAAAAAGCAGTATTGCTAGTAACAGTTTTCAGTCTAAGATATTGATTTAAAAAAAACGGGGTGGGAGAAGGTGTGTGGAATGACATGACTTCTGTTTTGCTCTGCACAGTTAGGGCACAATACTGAAAAAATTCTTAGATTAACGAGAAGACATCAAGAACAGGAACTATATCTAATCTCCTTTATCTTTTGTAGTTCATCTGGGAAATATGGGGTCTTTTAAGAATCTGAGATGTTGTCTTAATGGTTCCGAACAAAAAAGCTGTCTGTTATGCTATTACCAGGTCCTTGGTGTAGCAGTCTGTTGACATGCTACATGTTTTTTCTTCAAGCTGTATGAAGCTACAGGCTGACTTTTGAGTTGAGTATTTTGGCTTACCTTAAAATTCCATCAAGTGAGTATTGTATTGATACTAACTCTGATACTGTGTGAGATCTAGCTTTAGCCTGGTGTGTGCTTAATGTAAACAGATGGATTTCTGAGGCATATAAATTCTAAAATTGGTTAATTAGTGTTTTGAATCTTTAAATTTTCAATTTTTTTCAGTCTACTTTTCATTCTTCTTGCCTTTGTTGTACTCAAAAAAATAGCAGATGAAGCTGAAAAGTTTCTTTTACAGTACTTTTAACAATTTCCATTAGAATTATCTTGTTCTTGTTGCATGTAAATATCCCATCTGGTTTACTCTTTAACACAGCAAAACTCCTTAGTGAGCTGTGTGGCAGTGCCTGGCTGAATTCCACACAGTGAGGCTCTTGGCCCTAAGCAAGATGAGCACAATCTGTTTCCCGTATTTCTAATAAAGGAAGAGTTTCTTCATTTGCTTCTTTGTTGCATTATGTGTACATTTTATGTCCTCCTTTCTTAGAATAGCTGCTTTCCTGCTGTTCTCTAATATTCCTCCCCCGCTCCCCATACAGGTAAAGTGAATATGCATTACAGCCTTATAAAAGTACCAAGTGCTGCTCTGAAATAGCATTAAAAATCACATTTTTAAAGTGTAGTGCAATGCTCTGGCCACATCAGTCTTATTAAACGTCTGAAGCTTAGGGGAGGTACTTTAAGAGCCATTTCCATTGCCTTGTTCTGCAAATAAATACATGAACTTCAGTAGCCTGTTCTAAAATCAATGGGAGTCACACAGCTGATCCCAGCACTGCTCTGAAAGTTTACCTGTGCTGTCTGAATTCAGTTAGCTACTTCAATTCATAACCTTATTCTCCCATTTCTACCTGAGAATTATTGAGTTATATAGCAAAAGAAGCATGACTGGTAGGTTTAGGGAGGTGGTTCTCCGCCTCTACATTGCTTGTATGAGACCCCACCTGGAGTACTGCATTCAGCTCTGGAGCCCCCAGCATAGGAAAGACATGGACCTGTTGGGGCAAGTCCAGAGGAGGGCCATGAAGATGATCAGAGGGATGGAGCACCCCTCCTATGGAGTCAGGCTGAGAGAGTTGGGGTTGTTCTGCCTGGAGAAGAGAAGGCTCTGGGGAGATGTTATAGCAGCTAAAGGGGGCCTTCACGAAAGCTGGGGAGGGACTTTTTACGAGGGCATGTAGTGATAGGACAAGGGGTAATGGTTTTAAACTGAAATGGGGTAGATTTAGATTGAATATTAGGAAGAAATTCTTTACTGTGAGGGTGGCGAGACGCTGGAACAAGTTGCCCAGAGAAGTTGTGGATGCCCCATCCCTGGAAGTGTTCAAGGCCAGGCTGGACGGGGCTTTGAGCAGCCTGGTCTAGGGGAAGGTGTCGCCTCCCATGGCAGGGGGATTGGAACTAGATGATCTTTAAGGTCCCTTCCAATCCAAACTGTTCTATGGATTCTATGATCTATACTTAACACAAGTTGATTTTACAGTGGTGTGTATGCAGCTCTGATTAGGTGTTACAAAACTGCACCTCTGAATTAATCTCTGGATTACGTTTAATATTTTTTGTTACTAATACGAAGATTAGAATAATTGCACATTTTAAAAGTAAATGTTAGATGCTTCAAAATTGTATTTAACACCATACAGTTAATCTAAGCTTGTATAAAGTCAGTGAACACCTGTATATTCACATACTTTTGCAGAAATTTGGGTTCTTAGCTGGGTGGTATCCTGGCCAAAGGACATGTAACTTGCATTAAAGTGATCGGGCTGTTCTGTGACACCAGCTTTGTAAAATCATGTCACCAATACATGTAGGATTTGATACTTTTTTTCCTTCCCATTTGTGTAGGGTTTTAAATTCAAAATGCCAAGTAGTACTCAAATAGAACTAAATAACTTGTTTATGGTATTACATTTTAAGTCTGTAACTGAATATAAGTATCTCATGATGCACTCCACTTCTGAAAGACTGGCATTTCCCTACTTTCATCTGACAGTGACAATAGTTCCAACATATGGTTTCATTCCTGATTTTTCAGTATTGAGAAATGAGCATTTTTCTTTAATGTGGGTAAAATTGAAAATATTAAGCACTCTCCATGGGTAATAGATAAACTATTGCTATAATTCTGGTAAGGAGCCAAGACGTCCTTGTGTGTCTTATTTGGTATCAATTCCAGTTTCATTTAAAATGTGTTCTTTTAAATTGTTCATTTAATCAGTTTCCTGAACTAAGAGAAAGCAGACAGCCAGCTGTAAACCAATTTAGGATGCAATTGCCATGCACAAAAAAGATATTTGATTTCATGTCAATACAGCTTTTGAAATGTTATTTGATTTCTAGACATGAATGTGGTTTGAGGACAAAGGACTGTGAGAACAGGGAAAGGTTTGATTTACTTTGCCGTTTGTGCAAATATGGGGGTTATGATACAAAATAAAGAAATGTTTTTCTTGTTCATTTTATCTACATGAAACTTGTGCATATCTACTTGCTGCGTATCATTACTAGAGAATTAGACTTTGCTAAATCAACAGTGATGGCATAGTCAAATAAGGCAATGCCCATTTTTTGAGAAGGAGAGCTTGGGTCACTTGTATTGGTTCCCAGCTGGATGTAGATGTCGCCTGTCTTCAGAGAAATAAATGACTTTTTGAAGGCTTGTCAACTGTTTTGACCATAATGCAATAATAAAATTTTGTCCTTCAGGGTTTATGTCAGGAAAAACATAGGCTAATACATTACTGAACAGGGAGTAAATGAGGAACACTAGGGAACAGGTATTCTGTAGATGATACAGAATGAGTACCCAAAAGCTTGACCCTACTTGTTTTCTCCAGCATAATCAGAATGGATTCATTTAAAATTTGCCTTTACGAGTATGTAGATGAAGTGTCTGTGGAATGATAATACAGATGATAAAGACAGTCTTCTTCTGGCATGTTGAAAGTAGAAAAACACTTAGTCCCATGTTCCTCTGAGGTTTTGCCCTTTTAACCTTTGTCTGTGCTGGATCTGACTGCACGTTAGCAGCAAGGTAGTTAATAATACCTTATTTCTTAATACCAGATTTTCAAATACTCTAAGTACTCCTCCAAAAAGTCAGATCCCAAGCATTTGAAAATTACAGTGATAGATGAGGAAGACCAGACCAAAGCCTATTTAAGCCTAGAGATGGGGATAAGTTGAAGGTGCTTACTGGAGGTAAAAGCAGGAGCAAAGAATTTTTATTGTTTGTATTGCTGCTAAAGATGTGGAGTTCTCCTGGTCCACAATTCTGTGTGGTGGAGTACAGAGAACTTGGGAAGGGGAGTTCTACCATGTATTCCTCCTCTTGACTGCAGGTGGTAACCTGTTTTCCTTCCTGGTGCTTTCTAGCTTTCCCTTCACTTCCAACCATTCATTCAGTGATATTATTTAGATAAATAAACTTACCCCTTCCTGCTTTTTCCTATTTCCAGCACCCTTCCACAGGCCATGTAGCCATTGTGGCTGTTCTTTCCTTGTATTTGAATGAAGTGGTGATGGCATGGGTGTGTTGGAACTTCATGTGGAGGCTTAGCAGGATCTGATGTTTTACATAAAATTGGCACTGTTGAGCATTTTGAGTTCTCAAAGGATTTTATTTACCAGATCTTTATATAATCAATGGCTCTGCCATCCTTTTGTGGCAGCTTCTTATGAAGTATATGAGAGTAACCTCATATGAAGATATTAATCAGTTCTAATTCATGCATAGTGGAACAGGTCTCAATTTTTCTTTTGAACCTAACGTTATTTGGAGTTTTGCATTTTGCTGTTGTGAAGTCCAATTTTTTTTCTAAAATCTTATGTTGAAAAACTTTAAATTATTTCTGGAATTGAGGTAGGTAACCAAGAAGGGGCTATATGAAGGACCTAAAGTACTGATGACATGTACTTGGGACTTTTGTTTCTCAAATTGTCCTAGGAAAAATTTCTCAATAAGGATTTCAGTAATGTTCTTCTGAAATCCCATATTTTAAGTTATTAATCTACTATCCTGTTTTTTAATGAAGACTTTTCTTGGTTTTTTTTTTTACCCTTCTGTAGAGAATTAAATTGTCCAAATGTGTATGAGTACAGCATTTGTGGAGTGACAACTGATGATGTTTTCCTTCCCAGTCTGTATTAAATTTGTATCTTTCCCCACTCCCCATTAATATGAACACATGTGGAAGGAAGTGGGTTTTTAAAAAGCTTAGCATACATAGACAGTTCTCTTCATGCTTTGGATTAGGTTTTTGTTCTAGTCTGCTGGGTTCAAGGGCATCTTTCTTCATTTCCTTGTTAACACCTGTGTAAAAGAAGGCATGAAGCCTACATTAGGTAATGTTATTGCTCATAGAGGTAAATCCAGTGTTAAGTGTAGTAGTAGATTAAAGAAATGTGTGTGTGTGGGGGAAAAGGCAGGTAAAACTAACAGTGTTTTCTCATGTTACTTAAAAGAATTAAAGATGGTTTTCTAACATGTGACTAAAAGTTTTTAGTATTAGGTCATTATTTTACTCAGAATGCAGACTAAGCTTTTGACGTGGATTTGCTTTCCTTCTACATCAGAATTAACTGACTCTTTAAGGATAGATCTGGTTTTTTTCCCATAGTGTTTTACTGATGTGTCAAAGGTAACTTTGCTCCAATGAGTAAATTACAGAAATGTAGTTTGGGTGTCTAAATTGTAGTAGTTTGGGTGTCTAATCCCTACCTTAATGTGCTTATACTAAATGCCATTTTTTTTCTGAATATGTCCATCTAGATAGTGTCATGTACAGTGTAGCCAAATACGTTAATAATAGGACATAATTTTGTATAAGACATCTATTCCATGACCATGAAGAATGATATTCTTTATGTATAGTAACTGGCGTTGATTATAACTGCTTTATTAGTAGGTATTTTTTACTATAGTATAAAGGGTTCCAATTCAAAATAATAATATTCTTGCATCACAGATATGTTTAATGGATATACTTTATTTAATCCTTAATTGAAGTAAAATATTCTTGCTAAAAGGGTCTGTTTCAGAGTAATAAGAACACCAAATACCTTGCAGTATAGATAAGAGTGTGGAAATTTGACACTTCAAATCTGCAGATAAACCAGATTTCATTAGATAGAAGGAATGTTGGTTTTACTGATCTATTAAATTAATGTCAGCTTTTAGAAAGGGGTGTAGAATGCTGGATCTAGCCTGAAAATTATAAGAATTGAAATTCTTTAGGGCTTTCAGTGTCCCTGAGTTCATGGTAGGCTTCTCATTTTGATGGTAACACTGTTTATCTGACTTGCCCTGTTAAATTGTTTTGGTAAGAATGATGCCCTAAGAGTGATGCCCCTGCAGTGAACTAAGGAAGTAGCCATGAATTATTAATAAGAAGCTGAGTTTAATGTGTTTTTATAGCCCCTGAAGGAGTTGGAATAGTGTACTCTGTAAAACCATTCAGTTCACCTGATCTTGACAAATTGGAAGCATCAAAAACATACTCCTACTTGTTTACACTAAAGGGGGGAAAAGGTGATTTGGGAATGCATCGATATTTAGCCTCCTTACAGAATTTGAAAAGATAATGGGGAGCAGTGTTCTATAGATAGCTGTCTCCTATCTTTGTGCTTTAATGCAGTCAGCTAATACTTTCCTGTGAAGTTAACCTTTATCACTTCATTTTGATTTCACTGAAAAAGTGGCAAGTTTGTGATACTGCATCTCTTGTTTATGCCAATAACATACTACAAGTTAAAAATGTTCTCTGTAGCAATATAGTAGGTAGCAAAAAATCCCCAATTATTTTAAAAAAGCACTATTGTCTTAACTATAGATGAACCAAGCTAAAATTGTTTAAGTGCATTCAGAGTTCCAGAATTGGTGAAATAAAATTTGTCGCTGACTTTTTAAAGATTCAGTAATGAATGCTTGTCTCTAAAATACTACCTTTGAAATAACTGTTCAAAATGAGATCAGTCACATTTTTATTGGTATTTGGCAATATGTTTATCTTTCTCAATTATGTTTACTTTTATTCATTTGTCACTTAACTAAATTTAAAAGCGTAATGATCTTTAATATCCAACTGGAATTTGACTAGTTTACCACTGCTCACCAAAAAGTGTAACTGAAGAGTTTGTGTATTCAGTATGATCTTTATTTTAGCATATGCAGCCTCACCTGGGTGTGGTACTGGGCAGTAACCATCTTAGCAGGGCAAGTTTGTACAAATTCTCTTCAGCTTCCTCGTAAGCAGCAGAATGCTTTGCTTTAGGTGCATTAGTTAATGTGACTTGTAGTGGCTGTTGACTGTAAATTATCATTCTTGCAGTTATGCTGGGAATTAAATTGTGATTTTACTACAGCAGCTCTCTTCTTAAGCTACTTAAATTTTGGTAATTTAAGATGGAGTAGTTTATACATCTTTTCAGAATGAGCAGTTATTTCATCAGCCTTGCTGAAATTTCTGTCCTGTCTGGTTTTGTACTATAATACAGCTTCTGGTTCTCAGAAGCTATATTAATTTTCTGTTGAGTTGAAATTACTCCTCTATTTACAAACATGCTGAAACTTCTAAGACATAACAACACTAGTTCAAACAGAGGAAGAGCACTAATTATTTTTTTTTTTTAAGTTGTCCTTTATGTATTAATGGGGCACCTTATTGATTCTGTCTTGGATACTTTTTAGGGTTTTCTTATCACTGTACTAAAATTTTTTCATTAAAGTGATATATGAAGTATTTCTATACAGTTCGTCTTCTGTATTTTCAATGTGTACATTTGATCTTTTTACAAGTTGCTTTCTGGCTTTGTTTTTAGATTGAGTAACTTCTAATGTAATTCATTTGTTATTACAAGGTGTTGCAATAATTTGCAAAACAGCTGTAGAGCTTAATACTCCCCAGCTGCTTTCCTTATTGTTGATTTGTCTAAATGTTTACACGCCAGTCCATTTCAGTGCAAAATAACTTAAATTTGTTGTTTTCCCCAGTTGGGGATTTAGACTCAACTTCAGGATCTGACAGATGAGATCTGGTCAGCCTTACTGTGGCACTTCAAAGGTTACTGCATGCAACAGTCAATGATGTACTTCTACCAGAGGCTATTGCCCTCAAACATAGTCAGCAGAACAAGGAGCATGTTGAGAGGCTCTCCAGTCTCAGATGCTGCTCCAGTCTATGGCTGGGCATCACTGAGAGGATTATCTCCTCTGAGGTCGAGTGGTCTATGCTGATGTGCAGAAAACGTGGCAGGTTAACAAGGAGCTCCTGATAAAACACTAAAATACAAAGGAAGTATGCAAGAGCTGGAAGCAGGGGCAGGTGACCCAGAAGGAACAGAGACGCTGTCCAACCATGCAAGCTTGGGGTTAAGAAACCAGAAGCCTAACTGGACTTGAATCTGACCAGTTATATGAAGGGCAAGAAGAAGGGAATCTGCAGTTGTATCAACAGCAGAAGGAAATCTAGGGGAAAGGAAGGCACAAAAATTCATCCTTTCTGCCAGCCGTTGTGTAGTGTTGAAGTTCAGCAAAGAGAGTAACTAAATAGCTACAGGAAAGTGGTGTTCTAAGCTGTAGCAGTGTGCTCTATAAATGCAGATCATACCTCTAATTTTATATGTCTGCGCCAACAGGAGTACCTTAGAAGTGGTCACTTCACTGATTTATTCCTTTTTTCCCCCTCTTCCATCTTCTCCTCTACCCAGTGCCTTTATTGAGAGCAGTATAGGCACACTGTTGATTTGGAAACTTTTGAAAAAATCGCCTCCATAAAAATTATGATGAAAACCTGAAATATCACCTAGCATGATGAAATTTAGAAAGCACTGGAATGCATTTCAGTCTCTTTAAAGTTAGAAAAAATTGCATCTTCCATGCAGGGTTATTGTCTTCTGCCATTTGCTGTAGAGAAGGACAGTTTTGAAGTGCCTGAGTAGTGTTAAACAAAATGCATTTTAATATTCTGTGGCCTATTATGAAGGTACTTTGCATGTGCAAAATACCTCTGGAGATGAGATAATTTGTAATTATTAAACTAAACCAAGAGTTGTTACATACATCTGTTTGTGATACGAAGGGATATTTCAGGTTGACTTGCTGTTACTTACAAGCCTGATTTTAAAACTCTTTACTCCACTTTTGTGTGATGGGGAACATTGCCTTAGTAAAGACAGTTTTGATAACATAGTGTTCATATAAAGTAATCCTATTCAGCAACTGACAATAAACTAGAAACAGTATTAGTTTTAACAGTAACACTAATTAGATAAGAGAGCAGTATTGAAGAAACCCGTTGCACAGTTAACAGTTAAGAGTTATTTGCCTGTTGCAGCAGAAATCTGTTTCTTAAACATCAGCTGTTTAGATTCTTTGAAATTCAGAGCCTGAGATTTCAGTTAAAACCATAAAAGTTAGTTAAGAGATAATATGTTAGACTGAATTGCAATACTTGTAGAGCTGGCACACATTCATCTCTGCTGCCTTTCTAAGGAGGCAGGTACCTTTGGGCTGAAGGTGAGGTGCACAGGGATGAGCAGAAATATCTCAACTGTCCCATCTAAGTGTTACGGGACTTGCCTAAGAAGTATTTCTCTGAGATGATGTCAGGAGAAGGGGGAATTATCCAGCTAGAGAATCCATTGGGCTGTGGATTTTCTTAGCTTCTTCCACAACTACTAGATCTTTATTTTTTCATGGTTATTTCCATTTTATGGTTTCCTGTGTGTGCAGAATGGCACATTTCTTTTGTATCATGTTTCATAGTGAATAGATTTAAGAACGTTAAAATTAAATATGTGTTTGTTGAATGTTTGTTTATGTCAACAGGCTAGAAAATAACTTGTACACTTTCAAATCATAAACTTGTGTTCTTTAAAATCCAGCTAACGGATTGCTGTACCTACTTGCTATTTTTCAGTAGTAGTATTGATTTCATTTGTATTGATTTGAATTATAGTGCAAAGTAGTGTCTTCTAAAAATTTTTGGTGTTAGATTGCAAATATTAATCTGGCCTAAAGTGATTAGCAATCAAAACTAGTTATCTAAGATATGTAAAACAATTTCTGTTTACACCCTAAAGAAAAATGGCCACATTGGCAACCTAGCAGTAACCTTATTGGCAGTATTGGCACAGTGGTGATTAGAATGAATCACCTTCTTATTTCTTACTTTGGTCAGAGTATCTATTAGTAGTTGAAGCAATTAGTGGAGATTTGGCTGAAAGTGAAAGGTTTGATTCATTACAAACTCAGTAAATATTCTTGTTGTCTCTTGTTGGTTCCAGTAGGCTGTAGGTTAGGGCTCACTCAGCCTTATGCAACAGAAGTTCCTGTCTGAGCAAATACGTAATGAGAAAATGTACAGCAGCAAAGGCCCTGAATGATCCTTTTTCAAAGAGTTTTGGAGAGAGGGTAATAGCTAATTATTAGAAACACACACACATGTGCGTACTGGAGTAGGCAAGCTTCTATAAAAAGCCTCTCTATCAGAAGACAGACAAAAATGCAATGTAATATTTTTAGAAAAATTACTAATTATGGCACTTAATTTTAGAAGCCATGGTGATAGGATCTAATGTCTTGAAAATGGCAGTGCTGAAGTATGGCAGATTATTTGCATTCTCAGTGGTTTTTTTAGTTGGTTTTCCTTTTTTTTTTTCCCCTGAATAAAAGATTCAATTTTGAAGTGGTAGAATTGGCATGCCAAAACAAAAAATACATGCAACCTTATCTTTCTTCCCTTTAGTTTTTCCTTGATCTCCCGTCCTCAATCATTCTTCCATTTACTATGAATCTACAGCAAGGAAAGGAAATGGCCAGCAGGCAAAATACGTATGGCAAAATATTAAACCAATATTGCCTCAGTCACATTTATTGCAAATATCAGATGCCAATTTCTTCCCACATTTCAAATTTATGATTAGATCAGGAAATGGCTGAATAAATTACTTAATATATCTTACATATAATAAATCTTCTACTGGACACATAGGTGAAATAAAATATACTGACAGTGATTTTGATTTTAAGACTTTATGAAGAGAAGCTTTGGTAAGGTAGTCACATTCATGCATTGTGTACTTACATACTTCTGTGAGTGTAAGGAGTAACACTTGGATTTGGGCTTGTACCGGATATTGCAATATATAAAAAAACAATGCAAGTAACAAATCAGTATTTATTCCTAATTCTTAATTATGCAAAGCTAATTTAAATTAATTTATTAATGCGAGGGTCCCTTAAAATGAGCATAAATATATTTACTCTGACTTTTGGTGTGAAAAACAGAAATTAGGTAATGGTTTGTAATGTGATGGCTAATATGTTGATTTCACCATGATATTAGCCATTTTTTAAAATACCTTTCCAGTGTTTAATTGTAAGTTATTTTACACATGTTAGCTTAACCTTTTCTTAATAAAGACAAAGAAACATCTAATTTCATTTAGCAGTGTCAATAGCTGAGGTATTAGGATGACTGAACATTCATATTAGTTGTTCTGGTCCTCTGTGTAGTCAGGTTGTTTCACATAATAGCTAATTTGTTAAAATGGGTAGGTAAACCAGAAATAAGTTAAATCATCTCTTCCAACCCCTTTCATGTGCCAGTACTCTCACGTGCTTTCATCAGCACTGAGCTGATTCAGAGAGGTAAATTAACAGAAAGTGTCCATGTTTTCCCCCTTCTGTTAGTAGTGGCCAGTTTAGCTCCTTGAACTTGCTTCCAGTGAGACCAGATGAGTATCAAGTAGGTGCAAGTAAAGTGAAGCAGCTGCAGAGGAAAGATACTCCTGAGAGCAACTAAACCTCTGGCTTGTGTGTGCCACTAAGGGCCACCAGTAAGACACAATATTTAGGGTTATAGCCGAATTTTACTTTCTACAGATACTTGGCATCTGCACATGATTATAGATGAAGACTAAGCATGTCACCATAGGGGTGTAGTTGAAGTGAGTTTGAGGGTCAGTTTTAGACAGATCTCCTTGTAGAAGTACTCTGAAGCTTGCTTAGCAACTTTTAACAGCCTTACATGCTATTAACAGCTGTGTTAAGCAATATTCGGGTATTCCTGTTTGTGTATGAGTTAACCCATTTTGTCTGCTTTGTGATCTGATGATGTTCACTGAAGCCAACGGCAAAACTCCAGCTGACTTCCAAGGATCTGAATGACTCCCTTTCTCATGGTATGGAGTTACCACTTGTGGATATGCTTGTGATTAATGCAGGAGCATGCTGGGATTTCAGATGCTTTGTAAAGTTGGTCCTGAAAAAGACTTTGTGCACAAGTGCCCTATGGGACACTGCCTTAAGTTCTTAGCTTTTTGCTGGTACAAGACTAACAGTATTGGCCAGACACTAGTGCTCGTTGATCTGATGTTCACTCCTCTGTGCCCCCTATTACCTAAAAACCTATTGAATTCTAGAGCTCCAGAGCATTTCCATAGAGTCTGTTTTAAGCACAATAGAACTGTTCTGAAAGTTTCTCCCTTGACTGAGCTTTACTGGGAGATATTTCAAAGCCACAGAATTTCTGGAATGATTTAAGCCCATCTCAAAAATCCCTTGTTTTGTACTCCCAGTACTAGGTTTAGGTAGTACTGCATTTGCTGACACCTACAGAGAACAGCAGATGTAAAATGAGTAAGTAGTAAATTAAATTTCATGCACTTCTTGGGGGATACAAATGGAACAGTAGAGAATCACTTGAGATTTGTACTGTTGCTTTGTTTCTTTATATGTTGTTTAGCTTCTTGTGAGGTTTTTATCTTTCGTCTTTTTTTTGTAAGAGGCTAGTAAGAGCCTGTATAGGTTTGAATGAATGTCCAGCATATGTTCTGATGAGACAGTGGAGTGCCAACAGTCTGATTTCAGCTGCCTATGTGCCTATTAAATATTCATTTAAAAAACATACAGATTTTGAATATTTTAATCAATTGAATAATAATCTACTGTTTAGACTGAATTGATGTTGGAAAGTGGTGATGGAGGTGAGAATTCCTCTGCTGTACAGGTTTGCACAGCATCCAGCAGTGAAGACAATAAAATATGAAAAGATACAAACGTATTTAAATACTATTTGCTGAAAAGAGTCTGTTTTACACATACACAGGGTCACCAGTGATTAACTGAGCATATCTTCATATTTAAAAATTTGAATGTGTTTGAAACTTTGTAAAGAGTCCCTGTGGTGATGATCTGTATGTCTCATGCTATGAGAAGGTGAAAGAGACTGGCTGGTGTCTAATGAGGTGGGAATTGATTTCTTAATATTGGTTACAAATTATGATGATTTTAAGAAAATCTGTCACTGTTCTGGATTATTTTGAATAATATGACATATCTCCAGGAGCATCGTAGGGAACATGACTTTTAAAGTCTCCTATTTTTAAGAAATTAATTTAAGAAATACGTTTACATGTTGCAAAGGTTTGAAGTTCCAGCCTGTCCTCCAACATTTTCCTCTTGGATTTCCCTTTTATTACATGAGAAAACAAAATTCTAATATTATTTCTTTCTAAATATATTTGTTTTGGTTGGTTTGTTTGTTTTCTCTGCAATAAAATCGACATAGGTGAAACTGAGGTAAGAGAGATGCCAAGCCTTTCTCTTAATTCTGACTCAGCACTCTGGTTGCTTGGAGTACAGGAACTTGACCCCTTTGTGTTGCTGTCTTGTGTGTTCTTCCCTTATGAAAGCCAATGCAATTTGCAAATCCAGCATAGATGGAGAGCTCTGTAGGTTGTGCTATAGTAGCAAGACTGTTTTGTGACCATATTCTGAAGGCAGACTGGAGGTGACAGTATTATTTACTTTTGTTGCTTGGGGTCCAAAGAGAGAATAAATTACTATTGATTTTTGAGACATTACAGTGAAGTGTCTGAATGCCTGCAGAATAGCTGGGTGGTAGGATAGTCAGGCTGCATGGAGACTGCTTTTTGAAATGAAGACTCATTTTCTTGTTCTGTTGTGTTGGTGTTTTTTCATTTTCAGAACCACTTGCTAGAAAACTTTGTTGGGGGTGCCATATTTATAATAAATGTGTTTTATTTCTCCAAATAATAGAATTCAGTGGCCATTTTATAACAATTTGAAATAGATGGAGAGTTTGGTGTATAGCCATCTGTGTGCATTAGTGTTAAGAAGGGAATGCTGAGTCTTTGCATTAAATTAACCACTTCATTAAAGACATCTCTTCCAGAGGTAGAACATTTTATAATAAGAACATCAGCTGTATGTAAGTGGAAATGATACACAAATAAGTTTTCCCCACACTCTCCTCACAAAGCTGATTTTTGCAGGTTATTCAGGTTTGATGTAATTAGTTGAGAGAGTTTTTTTGTCGTTTGGGGAGAAAAACCCCTACTGCTTTTGTATTTGTTACTTTAAGGTTTGATGGCGATGCTGAGCTGTAGGAAGGAGCTACATGGACCAGCTGAAGCTGTGGCTGCTGCCTGTCAGCTCCTTCCTTGAGTCTGCAGCCTGTTCCCCCGGGGTGGCCAGGGTGGGCACGGTTTGTAGCCTGCCTGCAGGGCAGCTGCTGTCATTCCTTGCCTAGGAGCCTGACTCCGCTGCCAGGTTTACTGAGGCTCAGATACTCACTAGAATGTCACTGTTAGTTTGGATATCCCAGCTGGGACTTAAATGCACAGCACCGAAGAGCCACGGTGTATGTGTAAGATAATGATGGAAGCTATTCGGAGTGGTGCATCACAGGAATTAATCTTGTCCACTCAGGGGGGGCATGTATGAAAACAAGATTTCCCTCTATTTTAATTCAAATATATTTGTGTGTTTTCCATTCTGCAGTGATAATTCATGACTGGATTCATATCTGTTTTCCATGGAAAGGGGATTTTACCGTATGATGAAGCTTCTCGGGACCAGTTTCCAAATGTAGGCAAACAGAAGCCAATTGATTTTTCAGCTGAAATAGTATAAGGGGAGCTACAGTTTCCTCCCACCCCCATGCTGAATGGAGTGAAATTTCCAAAACTACTACCAAATGGTAACTTTTCAAATTTTGTGGAGAATGGTGAAAGATGCAAATATTTTTTGACAAAGGTGAGAAGCAGTGCCATTGTGCGCTTGTTCCTGGGCTTCTGTAGTCCTATTTTTGCTTGCATCTAGTATAGTTCTCTGATTTGTAGTTCTGATGTATTTGTTTTGAGATTTGCCTCCAAAGAAGCTGGATACTTGAGCTTGGGAAATAGCTATAATTGTGGTGATTTCTGTCCTGGATACTGCCTCTTGGAGAATTCATGAAGATTTATGTAGAGCAGTTCCCTGGGCAAGATAACAAGGCTTTTGTCTGTTCTTAAAGCTACAGAAACCTATTTATCTCCAAATTCTCTGCAGTTGTTTCTTTATTTGAGTAAAACTTCTCAGAAGTGACACCAAAACTCCTAAGGTTGTCAAATAGTTACAAGTATTGTTGTTTTTTTTTTCCCTCTCTCTTCCCTTGCTCTGTTCCCTTCTTTGCTCTGAAGGCTGTGTCCTGTTGCAGGATCATGATTCTGGGTAAAGTTGTATTTCCACTGATACCAGTAGTGCCAGAATTTTTCTGTCTGTATCTAGGTATACATACTATCCATCCATAAAAGCTGTATGATGTTCAAGATTTAGTTAATTGCTGTAGACAAAGAAAATACATTTTTTGGCTCCTGAGCAGTACAGCCCTGGAAAAGATGAAAGACCCTGAAATTACCTCCTCTTATCTTTCCTAAGTAAGGGCTACTTTTATTTCCCAGACTGACAGGCATTAAGCTAGCAGCCTCTCTGTAACAGTGAAGCCATGTAACAATGAGGCTGTGCCAGCAAAGATCGATAACTGCCACTTAGTTGAAGGGTAACAGTCTGTTTCTACCTAAACCAGTAGTTTGCCCATGACATACAATCCTTGAAGATAATCAGATCACACTACTTGATTTAATTTACCTCCTACAGCAGGAATATTTGTTCGATGGATCACAAACCCCTCTGGTTTAGTATGGCTTCATATATATGTGTGGTCATTCATCTTATTCCAGACTATTACATTTTGTTACTATTTCTTATATCTAAAATTTTTTGCTGTATGGTATTGAAAATAACTTTTCCTTTAAAATATTCTCTACTTCAACTCCCTATGGCAACTCCCTGGCCTAGTAAGCACCAGCTTCCAAAGAGATAAAGTAAGTTCTGATGGTGTCATTTACTATCATCTGACGAGAGACTGGTGATGGTCTGTCTACTCCGTTTCTGCTGCTCCTGGCAGACTCTTCCATCCAAGAGATCTTTTACAGTTAACTTTCTGTGGAAGCTACTGGAATGTCTTGTGTTACGTTTTCTTGAGAAAGCACAAAAGTGAATTTGTAGGAGCCAGGCCAGTCTGGTCTGTCTTATGTTGATATTCTGTTGCTGTCTTTGGATTCTTCGTTGTTAGATAGTGGACTTCTAAACTTGTGGAATGATGCATGATCTTTATGCTTGTGCTTATTTATCTAAGGAATGTTTTACTTTTTGATGATTAACCTATGAATCAGCACAATTAATTCTATGTATCTTCCATTAGGTATAGTATTATCATTGTTTGGCTGTGTAGATTGTCATCCCTTATAACATAGTACATGGTATTGAATGAGTTAATGCTGTTGGTCTGCACAATTCTTGTGATAAAATTGCTCTGAAAAAATGTAGTTTAATTGTAATCCCATTTAAAAGGTAAAATTATGTTATTGATTATGATCAAAATGTCCCAGGTGCTGATGAATTCATCAATTCCTGTTTTAGACATGTTATAAATCTTTTAGTGGAGGCAAGGGAACGTGAATGAGATGAGTATTTTCAAATTATAGTGGCACATTACCACTTATTTATAAGTTTTTTGTTCTTGGCAACATACTTGTGAATGGAAGCAGCTTTTTAAGAGCTGCTGTATGAAATTAACACACAATGAAGCCTACATTATACATGGAGCTGAAATGAAAGTGGTTTATGCCAATAAAAAGTATGTTTAAAAAAAACTATGACAAACTTTTAAAGCTTGTTGAAAAATTATTTCAGTGGTTACTCTGGTAGAGGAAAAAATCTGTACTAAATACACATAAAAGATTTAGCTTTCAGTTATAGTGAGGCATTAGACCAATATTTTTTTAAGTATTGTAAGTTGTAACAATTTTCAGACAAAGTCAAATATTTTTTTCAACTAAAGCAAGTTTATTTGCTTCAAATAAACAAATATTTATTTCCTGGATTAATATGGTAATGAAAAAGTCTTAAGAAAGGAAACTACTGGCCAGTAATCATATTTTCCAAGATGCACAGCACCTTACTATAGGTGGGAAATCTTAATTTTTCTGCATAGAGGGCGTAGATTGTAACTTGGATACATTTTGGAAGGTACCTTACCTCCATCTAAGTTCCTAGCATAATCATGCTTCTTGGGCAGGGGCTGAGCACAGCTAATTCACTTAGCATCAATTTCAATTCAAAACACACCTTGTGATACTAACCCTTTAAAGAGGCAGCAAGCACCAACAGAAAGCCAGATAGATAGAGAAGCTGTCTGTGTGTATAGTTCTCTGCTTCCATAAATGTATTCCAAGCTCCTAGGGAAGCTGGCCATCCCTGCAGTTGAAGCTGGGACCTTTTGTAGCAATACAAGATTCATGAGGCAATAGAGATGGCTTTTGTAAGTGCTGAGCCTGGTGTGGTTTGTAGGCTGTCATCTCTATGTGTGCTCAGTGACCCAGATGTCAATGTGAGAGTGGAAGAACCCCCTGTGTTGGTCCTCTTTACAGTTTAAGCTTTTCCTAGAAGTTTTGGCTTCAGGGTGGTCAGAGCCTGGAAGTCAGCACTCCTGCTTTCAGATGAGTGGTCTAATCACTATTGTATTGTATAAGAGGAGGCTCTTTCTCTAACCAAAGTAAACCCAGTACATGTGCTGCTGGCGTAGTTTTGCATGGTCATTTTTAAACTATTGAGTATTTTTGTGTTTGGTATTGCTTAGAAAGTTTTATTGAGCTATGAGATTGTTCCTTCTTGAACAGAGTGTGAGGCTCCTTGGGCTGTGATTCATGACGGAAGGTACCTGCTTAATGTGTTGCCATTGTTTGTTGTGCTGCTGGTTGTCCCCATGATGGTCTGTGCTCTCTCCATTTTAAGGGTTTTATGACTCCTGTATAAACTGCACTGAGAGACTATGTTCTTCAGAAAAAGTTTTTTGACATGGTTGTTCTTCTTTGTTTAATTATCTCAATCAGTTCATTGTGTCATAATCAAGATGACAATCTCCTGCTGAAGTAGTGAGGAGAGTGGCAACTTTGTAATGTGGTATATTAATCGGAGTGCTTGTAGCGTGAAACTATGGACAAACTGCTTTTTATAATGAGGTCCTTTATGGCTTGTCTGCAACACTGAAAATACTTCAGCATGCTGGTTTGCTTTCTAGAGAACAGGTATCTGGTATACTTGGGTAAAGCTGAGTGTGCTGAAGGATGGAACAAACGGTGGTGTGTTTCTTTGGTTTGTTATTTTAGGAAGTACCGACAGCAGAGGAGAGGGTGTACGTTCTTCACTGCCGGGATATATAGGGGGAGGAGAAGGGAAATGGAAATCCGGTTTCTGTTCTGATACTTGTGACGGAGCCTCCCCTCACCCATATGTAGCCATGGCCATTGTAAAGGTATTTAATTGCTGTGCAATTCTCAGAATAATGAATTGTAAAAAGGAAGATTCCTGGGGCGGGGGGGTGGGGTGTGGGGTGGGGAAGTGTAATTATTCTAATCTTACTGGGAAAATGAATCTAACTGCAAATTAGGGAAGTGTTTATAAATACAGGAGTTCAGGAAGAGTTCATAAGTAATAGATGTTCTAGGCATGTTAAAGGCACTAGTAACAGGACTAGAAAGTGTACTGAAATAATCTGAACAGACTGAGATACAGCTTATGAGCAACCTGTTAGGTTTCTTAATCAGTTAATTAATCATTTAGTTCATAACAGGCTGTGAAAATTCATGTCCTACTTATAATGTCCAGTCTTTGAGTGTGTATGGATTTGTGGGCTCCTCAAGGATGAAGAGAGTAGTGCAACTATGTCATAGTTGTCACAGAGGGGACTCAAGAAAGTTGGAGAAGAACATCTGGTTATTCAGACCACCCCTCTCAAGCAAGAGGCCTATAACCCACTGTGTTCTAGGAATTGGAGCTCCTCCCAAGTTTTGCGTTTCAGGATGGAGAATTTAAGTTCCATTATTTAAAGTGATCTCCTAAGAAATTTTTGTTCTGCTTGGATCTTTTGAACATACAAATCTATGTCTTGGTCTTCTGGTTCCTGCAGCAAATCTGTCTGTATATGGGCGAGGCTCAATCTACTAGTTATCCTAGTGATATCTGTAAATACCATACAGCTGATAGTAACAGACTAAAAGTATTTGACTGTTAAAGTTTAAATTAGAAATTAAGTAGAATCTGGAATCTGAAAATCCATAAATGAAAAGTAAGTTTCCTTGGAAACAAATCTTAGGTCTTGAAAAACAGGGTGCATTTTGGTGAAAGGAAAAGAATGCCAGTACCAGATAAGCAGCTTTAAGTATGCATGTGCATGAAGGTTTAGGTGGCAGTGGTATCAGAGGTACTGTCCAGACTTTAACAATCAAACCCAGTTGTCTTTTATCTGTCAAAAGCAGAGTTCACAGGCTACTTATATCTTTGAAGATTACAGTATCTGTAAATTGCGTGAAGAAATGCTTTTTCACCTTTCCCAGGAAATTTTATGCTGTCGGTCCAAGGCAGTGTATGTGGCCACAGAAGCTACCCTTTGGTGCAGACTAAAATTTTATTGTGGAGTTTTAGAAATCCTGGAGGTTGTGAGCAGTGTTTCACTCAGCTGAATAGTGAGTGGGAGAAAACACAGAGATCAAGTTTTTTACTTACATTCTGCTGTGGCCTAGAAGATAACAAGCTGAAGAGAAACTGAATAATAGCCTTTATTCTAGTTGCCTCCATCAATATGTATTTTCTTCGATGTAGATAAGTATCTATTTTTCCTGATTACTTCTGTATTAGAGGTTACAGACTCATGTTAGTATGATTATTTCAGGCCAGGGTTGCCGTTGCTCAGGGAAGGGCTGGGCATCAGCTGGCTGGTGGTGAGCATTTGGGAGGGTTTTTTTTTGCATCACTTAGTTTTGTTTTTTTCTTTGGGTTTTGGGGTATGTTTGGGTTTTTTTTTAATTATTAAACTGTCTTTATCTCAGCCCATAAGTTTTCTAACTTCTGCTCTTCTGATTCTCTTCCCTGTCCTGCTGGAGGGGAATGAGCAACTGTGTGAGGCTTAGGTGCTTACCTGGGTTAAGCTTACAACAGTGTTTTTGTCTGTAGCCCCCATCAGCCACAACAGTCAATATTGGCTTTACAGTGATAGTAGTATATAATGCATGGGACCATGTAGTTTTAAACTTTCTTGACCTACAAAGTAGCTTATTATTGGACAGCAAAGGTTAGTCTGCCACATGATAGCTATTCAAGTATATTTTCAACAAGTATTGTAATTTAGTAAAGATCTGTTCAAACCATTAACAAGCTAGCAAACAAACACATGTATAAATTAAGTTGAAATGAAAGCAAACTGTACTCACGGATCAACAAAAACCTGCACTTAACGGCAGCTAGTGTTTTCAAAAAATTGTATTATCACCCTTTTGATCTTACAGCTCAGCAGGGAAGCACAACTTAGTGGTGTCTTGTGTGTGTTTTTGTTTTTGTGAGAATCAAAGAAAATGATCAAAATTTCTGTATTTTTGAGTATTTATGATCCTGTCTAGAAAAAGAATTACAAACATAATTTTGTGGTCTTGATATACACTTTAGATTTTATTTAAAGACTTTAATTTTTGAAACTAGTTTTAAAAGTAACCTGTTTGGGTTGTAATCTATTGAAAAGATAAGAACAGTATGATTGAAAAGTTAAGAACAGTGTTCCTGAAAAGGAATTATGTAGATTGTAACCACAGGCAGCACAAAGTAATGTGAGAAGCATTGGGAGCTTCATCTGACTTTGTTCAGGGATTGGCAAAACAAAGTTCTGAGGCTACAAAGCCATAAACGTGTGTTTTAGTAGAGCTTAAAATCAGGGGGTTTTACTAACACAACAGTAACAATTTTTAGTCATTATTGACTTGCATAGTGTTTGTAGCAGTGACCTAGAGGTGAAAGACTTCACATCTCATTTCCAACCCTCTGAGCCATGTAGTCCTCCATAATTTATTTTGATGCAAAGCAATTATCAGCCAATTGATTTTCATTGATCGTGTTGTAGGACAGAACATTCCTATTACAGCAGACAAACTTCTTCTGGGACAGCCTTCCACCCATATTCAGAGTAAGCACAGAAATGTTTAAAGCTCTCTAGCTGTAGCTCTTAATGTCTTTAGATGTCAGTAGGTAGTACGTTTCTTGCTTTACTTCTTGTGTCAACATATTCCCTGTGAGCTTTCTAAAGCAGTTGTTTGTCATTTTTATGTCCCTTACCTTAGCTTTCTTCTGGTTTGTTGTAACATTGCTTAATTTCTCCTTTCCCCCCTCCCCCCATTTCTTGAATGTTACATAGTATCTCTTTTCCCCTTCCCCATTGCAACATTTTTGATTGACAGGTGACTTTTCAGTTTTCCTCTTACACACTTGCTGTTTGTCTTTATCAATTTGTGCTATATTTGATGACCCTTTATTGCTGTTCCTCCTGGATACCCATTCTCTAGTCTTGTGATTCTCTGCTTCTCACTTGCTACTTCTGTGGCGATTTTCTTCTGTGCTTCAGCAGTGGTTGTCTCAGCTGGTGCTAACAATTTCAACTCCTTTGTATACCTGAGTTGCACCTGTAGAGCTGTCTCTAGAAAGCTACAGCTCTGAGTATACAAGCTGTGTGGCTGCTTTTATATTGTGCATACTTCATCTAACAGGCATCGAATTGAGAGTTACTCAGATTGTTTCAGATATAAAAGGCGTCATAGCACAGTTGCCTATCGTTTCTGACACTAACTTACTGAGAACAGGAACATACACCACAGCATTTAATGCTGGCATATAATTTCTGACAGTCTCATTATTATGTACAGAAACTAACATAGCATAGATTTAGGAATTTTAAAAAAGTGGAAAAAATATTTGAAGAGTTCTGAACTCTTCTGACCAGTTAGAACTACATTTATAAAATACTAATTTAGTTTTGTGGTTATTGTAAATGCCAATGTATCTTTTTGGAGTGTATTCTCTGTGCATTGATAGATTATTTTAATTCCAGATTTTTTTTACATGAATTCTTATATGCTCATATTATTGTAATTGGAAGTAGTTTAATTGCGTAGGGCCAAAAAAGGAAATTGAAAATTAGTTGTGACTACTTATAAAACTAAACAAAAAGTTGAAAAGGTTTTTATATGAAGACTTCTAATAAGATATTTATTCTGAGTAATGTCTTGGTCTATGGCTGACAACACTGTCAATGAAAGTGGTGAGTTTTACTGTTGTTTTCTGATAGAGGTGGCTGAAGAAATTCTTAGAATCTTAGAACGGTTTGGGTTGGAAAGGGCCTTAAAAATCGTTTAGTTCCAATGCCCCCTGCCATGGGCAGACACCTTCCACTAAACCAGGTTGCTCAAAGCCCTGTCCAACTTAGCCTAAATTCAGCTCATCAGTTTCAGTATGGGCAGTTGCTTGTGGGAATTGGTAAAGGTTTCTGAAGAACTTTGGGGAATCTTTCCACTGAAACAGTGTTTGTTGATGCAGTGGCTTAGGAAGCTTCTGCTTAGAACATTCCCTTGCTGATCTTTGTAGGTTGATTTATTCCTTGCAGTTCAAGGCAGATTGTTAAGCATGGTTAAAATGTGCTTTAAGAAGATACTGGTCAAATTGTGTCATAGGGGTCACACAGTTCCACTCTGCTGTCACATTTTTAGCAAACAGATGTTTGAATATTGTTGTAGCTGTCCTCTTAAATGTGATATTAAGACTTTTAAAACCAATTTGGTCTGTTTGAAGGATTCCAGCATGTTGCAATCTGTTGCTCATCTTGTCTTTATGTTTACAAACTGAAATAATTCATATAATAAAAATGCAGAAAATTACGTTGTCTGATGGAAACTCACAGTACTCTTCTATGTTGTAGTAGTTGTGTTCTTTGATAAATTTTCCGTGTATTAATAAAAACTATTTACAGTCCTTTTAGAGCCACTTTGGGAAATGTCCTCTAATTTGCTGAGTTCTGGAAAGTTTGGTATTTGTAGAAATGACCACTAAGGGAGTTTTAATAAGATTCTTGACCTGCAAAATTGGATGCTGCATTATAATAGAGATTTCCATCCTCCATTTCAATTGAGTAGATCTGCTAAAATAGTACTAGCACCTTCATCTGTTCATGTTTGTTTGTTTTTAAACTTGTTTTACTCTAGGGTAACATGGTGTCAAACAGGATAATTTTGTTGCATTGTTGCTCTCTCGGGGATGCATTCTTAATTTATTACTTAATTTATTGTTTTCTTTGCCACTTTAAGTTTGAAAACAAAAGTGAGATTTTTTTATTATTATTCCTTTTTTCTTTTATTTTAACTTTTGAAAGAAGGGCTAGAAGTGTTGTAGGTCTGAAAGTGAAAGCGCTTACTGTAGAGTTTTTGATGTACGCGGTAAAAACTGTGTTTTGAGTTTGCTTGGTTAGATTTGTAATGCTTTATTCAACTAAAGAGGGTAACTATGTATTGGCATTTGCTATTCTTTTGGATTTAAAATGTTTTTAAGCATACCTTGCGTGCCATCAGAGAGGGATTTATACCTTTTAGACTCGCAGTCTCAAAAATAATTTAATGGCAGAGCTTGCTTTTTTCTCAGAATTATTTTCAGTTATAATGTACCTTAATAATTTGCATTAATAATTTTAAATTATTAATGTACTTGAAACTAAACATAGAGTAAGACACCTGTGACATCTCTTCGGCAGTATAATAATGCAAATGATAAATAGTGATACTGCGTGGGCTGATGTATCTTTTTTTAAAGATTGATAAATATCCTGAAAACAGAAAATAAAGGCACTCCAGACAGATTTTCTGTGAAGTACCTGTTTCATGCAATCATAGAATAATTCAGATTAGAAGGGATTTCAGAAGGTTATCTAGTCCAAACTCCTGGGCAAAATACAATTAGTCAATTCAGGTTGCTCAGGTCTTGACGTCTATCAGATCTTGATGATCAGGTCTTCAAGAATGGAGTTTCCACAACCTCTTTGGGTAACCTTTTCCAAGGCTTAATAGTTCCCTTTTTAGTAAGGAATGCATGAAAAGAGAAAGGGTTGGATATTAAGACAAACAATTCTGTGTTCTTAACCCACTTGGAAGGTTTATTTCTTGCTTCTAGGAATTTATGATCTGACTGAGAATGATGAGACAGGTTATATAATGTAATGTCTTGATAAAACAAGTATATTCATACTGTCTTCCCTGTATGTCTGTCTTACAAGAGCTAATGGAAAACATTTTGATAATGTAACACCAGCCCAAATTTGCTAGTGTTCTGTCTCTAGTTAAGTTTGATAGTATCTTCAGAAGTCAGCGAGCACTTTGAGGGTATTCTCCTCAATGTCCCATTCTAGTCCCCTTTTTTTAGTCTTAAACCACTATAGTTATGTTGTTAGTTCTGCCCCTTGCACCTTTCCAAGACTATTTTCTGTTTTCAGGACAGTCTGCAACTGGACATTATTCTGGAAGGACATAAGAACAAGGCAGACATTCAGTGATAGATGGTTCTTCAGTCTTTCCCTTGAGTTTAAGATTTTTCTGAGCCAGAGATAGAAGCTGCATGTATTTTTTAACATGCATTGATAGAGGTTTCTTCCTTGTACTTATCTAATTACCTTTTGGACCATGTATAGATAAGGGAAGAATTGATTGATTGGGGGGAGACTCTGGTCATTGGAAACACAAAAGGGAGACTGTTCTATGTAATAAGTGGCAACAGGGCACAGTTAAGGCAACTTTACTGTCAAGGAGGGAGGGGAAAAAAAAGGCAGCAGTGCAGTTATACAGAGATTTTAAGGAGAGGTGTAGAAATTTCAAATGAAAATGTTAAAGTCAGAAACTAATAATGTTTGCCAACTTAACAGTTTATTCCTGGGAAAATGAATGTTGAGTATAAATGTTTAAAAAGATGTGGCAATCCCGTAGTTCATGCCTCTGAGCTCCATACTGAATTCTTGGGAAGCTGGGCCGTATTATATGTATTAATCAAACTTAATGCGTAACTATGGTACTATTTGGGTTTTCATAAGTTTTATTTCTGATCAACAGCACATCCAGCAAGTTAAAACCACTTTTCTGCTATTTGAGCATAAATCTCCTTAACTATTCCTATACTGAAGCAGGAGCGTGCAGTATTGGAGAGTGGGAACGAGTGATTTATTTCTTAATAATAAAGATAATACTTGTAGTTTTGGAGTATTTATGTAATTATGAAGGCAAAGATGACGGCCATTTTGTAAAATAATTTGGGGAAATAATAGATGAAACTTAGGTTTAATTTTATTATTATTTTTACTATTACAATCGTCCTCAACCTAGTGAATAAAGGGAAAAGTGAGGTAATGTCTCATGAGTGTCTTTTGGCAATTAGTATTGGGAAAATTTATTTGATTAACACCAGTTTGTGAAAACAACACTGTGTCACTGCAATGGCTTCCCCCCCCCCCCCCCAGTTTAAATTAAACTCAGCTTCCAAAACTTAAGATTTCTTACCTTTCTAGCTACTGCAGTTAGATGCCTTTAATCTGAAAATGAATCTATTCTAAAAATCCAGTCAGGCTATGCCATTTAAAATATGCAACATTATCAGTTTCCTTTGAATACTTGGCTTCTGAGAGTGCCCAGAAACTCAAGGGTATATTTCAGCACGGTACAGAACTGCAATCCTATTCAATTCTCCTGATAGTTCATATTAGAAGTTTTTTAAAAAAACCAAACAACAAAACAACCCCGTGGTATTCAACAAAGATTGATTGTTTTGCCTGCTCATTGATTACAGCAGACCATAAGAAAGGATGTGGTATTTGAACCACCCAACATGTTCTTCCTACCAAGCTGTTGGAAGCAGAGCAAGGAGTTACAGCCGCATCAATTAACACAAGCACAAAGAATTTTAAAGCTATCAGTAGTTGACAAATTCTGTTATTTTATAGCAGTTTTTTAAAACACTGTCACCAGAGGAAGAGAACATTATATGGGATCAAATATTTTGCCTTATATAGTATTTTCCTTGGTTATTAGCATTCCTTCATCCAGAGGCTTATGTCTAGCAAAACTTCAGGACACTTAGTTGGGGTCTTGAAATTCTATACTAGGAGATGTGTAATGAAGAACTTAACTTCAGATTCATTTGGGGGCAGAATGACAGATCAATGGCAAGATCAGTTAAGTGTGTAGGAAATAATTCAGTTTATAACAGATAAGTCATAACTTGTTAATATATTCATTAAATAGCCTAGAGTAATCCTTTAAATTATTTCTAGAATATGATGCATTGACAGGACTGTGATGTTCTTTGAGTTATTGTTCCTTTTTCTCTATGTATTCAAAATGGAAAACTGCTTTGTACGTAAGGAGAATTCAATTTTATTGATGTTGGTCAATAAAGTTACAAGATACAATGATTACAAACATTAAACAGTAGGTCATAGATATGAAATGCCAACACTGTTATTATGTGTTAAGTTTTCAGTTTTCAAACATCTAACATCAAGTTATAGTCATTGTTGTGCACGTAGTTAAAAGTCTGGTATCATAGTGTATTAATGTATTGCATGCGAAGTAATAGATCTGTGGACTACTTGCAGTATTATACTAGCCAGACGTAATTATAGCCTCAGGTGACTAGGGCTAAGTTTCACAGTTTGCACACACACAAAAAGATCTAAGTAAGTAAGAAGTATTATTAGTTTGGATATAACTAGTAGGGTCATGAAAAGAAATAATAGGTCAAGGATAGTATAGGCTTTAACTTAAAAAAAAAAAACAAACAAAAAAACAACCGCAAAGTGTAGTGAAAGAAGCTTTTTGGATGCCAAATGTATTTCAACACTAAACCGAGAATTCAGTGTTACGAAGAGTAGTATTTTTATAAGGAAGGATCAGTACTTTGCTATTAGTAATTTCTATGCAAGTCTTCTTGAAGGCAATGCTGAAGATGATCATCTTGAATTTTGAAGTCTCCCCAAAAGACAAATTGATTTAGATATCACATAGGTTGAAGGTCCAGCTACAAATCACTTCAAATGAATCAGTTGATTCCACAAGATTGTTTGCAAAATATTTTTAATTCATTTTGTCACACTTTCATTGGTTTTTGATAGCAGTACTTCACATAAACATTTGAAAGAAGTGGCTGCCTGTTAATATTTCACTTTTGCTTTTCATTCTGGTGACAGGTAAAAATTTGAGGAATATACCCATAAGCAACATCATGTGGCTCATATTTCTATAGCATATGTTAGGAGTAAATGAATAAAATTAATAGAACAATAGTGGTGTAAAATGGTGTGAGTCAGGCTCCATGAAAATATAGCTAACTTTATATTATCATTACAGTATTTTACTGTGTATTTATTAACCTTTACAGAATTAAAATGTGTGTTAAGCACTCTTATTTGCATATTTTCCCTTAAATAATATATTGCCATTAGGGATTTTACATAGACGTATTCAGAAGCTATAATTTTCTTGCAAGTTTGGTTTTGTCACTGAACATTAGGCAGACAATGAAAATATTACTGTGGTTAACATTTGCTTTTATTCAATTAATAAATAATTATGAGAGAGCTTACTTAAGTGCAGTTATCTACTTGTGTTTTTAGTGGCTCGCAGTTCATTATGTTTCTAAATGAATAATACAAGCCGAGGAATAAGTGCCATTTGGGATTACAGCTGATGATGACCCCCAGTCTAGCTCATCATTTCCAATATTTCAGTCTTGTGGTTCTAAAGATTTTCAAAGTAATTGAATTTTTCCTTTTTGTGACTGAACTCCAAAGGGTCTTTTTCAATTCCCCTGTTTTCTATTATAACCGTAAAATTAATTTTTTTTATCCCAGGGCCTCTATGTTAGTAAAATTTCTTTAGACACAAATTAAATATGAAAGCCTTCTAAGAGAAGGAAAGAGATTTAGATTCACTTTACTAATCGGGTCTGAAAAAAAACCCCAGCTCTTATAACATTGTAGGCAAGGAAAGAAATCTGTGGGCTTGCCATTAAAAAAAAACCCAAATAACAAACAAAAAACCAAAACACCCCCCCCACCCCCCCACCCCCCCCCCAAACCCACAGGAAAATAAAACTGCTACAGTTCAAGCTATGGGAAGCATAGTTGTGAGTACTTTGTATACTTTCATTTCCTAAAGTGAGATCTCTTTTAAAGTTACTAAAACTTTTACAGGAATATCCCACATATTTGCCCTTTAAGAATAGTAAAACTTTTTTTATTTTATTTTTTTTTTCACCTCAAAGGCAAATCTGTTCTGAATTGATGGTGTGCTCTGAATCATACTCTTCAACTTCTAAAGTCAGTGTAGTCTAACCCTGTCTGACAGATGTGGGAAAGAAAACCATGTTTCCTGAGTTTCTCAGTGAGTACACCTAATTCAGGTACGTTGTGTAACTTACAATTGCAGCACTGCGATAATACCTGCTCAGAACAAGTCAGCGTGAGACAGAAGCAAATCTGAGATAGAGTTCTTTGGTGCAAATCTCATTTATTGGCGCCAGAAAACAATGAAGAAATATTTGAAAGAGAGGAAAAACAGGTTTGGTTGTTCTTGATAGGCATTTGATAGAAAGAAATATACTAAAACATCAATAGCTGTGTATAACTAGACTATACAAAGAAGTCCTCATTTTGAAATAAATCAGTTTGCTGTTAGTATTATGCCACAACAAATTTCAGACTTCTAAGACTTTTCTTCAACTGGATTATATGAACCTATGGGGTTTGGTGGTTTTGTTTTGGTATCTTTTGTGACTGGTTCTGGAATTTTTGGTTTTGTTTTGTGTTTTGTTTTGTGACTGGTGGTGGAATTTCTCAAAACTAAGCTCCATTTTTCTGCATGGCTGTGACCTAGTGACAGAATTATCTACCTAAAATCTGTTCTGGATTTGTGGTTTAATTTGTCTTAATGCCCTGTTATGGAATAGAATGTTTAATGTTTTGAAGTATTTCTGGAAGAATAACATATTGGGGTGCTGGATGACATAATGATATAATATGAATAAGAAATGAAATAATAAACTCTCTAATTCTGGACAGACAGATGTTTCTACCAGTAGAAATTTTTCATCTTTTAAAATTTTTTTTTATTCTATTATGGCAGTCAGCTAGATAGACTTAATACAGTCATTAGAAGTGTATTTTGAGCGTTAAGTCTTCATTTTGTGGTGATTTCCTTTCAATCTTTGGTATAGCTAGGAGACCTTAGATTGTATAAATTTTATTTTATTTTGAATATCCGTATTTGAAGACTTATTAATTGTCTAAACCCAGAGTCACATGGGCATGAAAAACCTGTTGCACTAGATGCTGTGGCATTAGCGTGAAGAAGGAGGAAACATATTTGTGTTGCTTGAAAGTTTTTCAGGTTTTTAATGATAATCTGTAGATACAGTCCACTTAGGAAGAAGTATTATCTAGAATGGGGACATCAAATGACATCAAATTAATATAGAAAATTTATTAATAATTAATTCATTAAAATTAATATAGAAAGAAAGAGAAAATTCAGGTTTATTCATATGGGGAAAATTCCTGTGCTCTGTAATGGGAGGAGGGGGAAATTGTGGGGTGTTTTAATTTTTTTATTATTTTTATTGTTCCCCCCCACCACCCTTTAAAGTACAGCTAACACAATCTATTACTCAGTGAAGTAAAATCCTTTCTGTGGAAACCATACTCAGAAGAAATCCCAGGGCATGAGGTACTCTTTTGCTGCCAATGAGTGACAGGTCTACTGTTGCCACACACCAGCATACACCTTGTCTTGCAACAAATTTATGGATATTAATTCTTGAAGAAAGTAAATTTTCAGGTGTGCATAAGTACATCATATCTGACCTAGCCCTGATCTGTGCAGTCTTAACATCTTATTATCTTAATCAATGGCAATCTTTGCTACTTCAGGTTAAAGTGATTTTGTTAAATTTTTTTGGGGGGATGGGGCAGGTGTTATACCTTATCAACTCTGCATTTCTATTCATCCTAGTTTGAACAGGAACCTCTTGAAATGCTGTTAAGCCATGTGCAAGAAAATGCACAATTTCAGTGGTGGGTGAAATGCTGCATCTTAATAATCATCTTACAATTTATCATATGTTTTGGAAATTGGGAATAAATATGCCATTAAATACTAATTCTAAAAAAAAAAATAATTCAGTGCTGAGAGAATATGAGTTTCCTTACCCATTTGTCATTGTGTAGTACCTTTTTATTTTTAAAATGCATATGATGGTAATGTACTTTGAAGAGCTAATGTGGACTAATAAATGTACTTTCAGTTCAACTTCCCAATTTTTCCTTAATACATTTTGAGTTTTAGATTATCTTTTTTTCTTGTAGTTTTGAAATTGTATTTCAGAAAAGTACATCAGCAGTGTGCCTCAAATCATATGATGAACTCTTGTCTCTTAAAGTTAATGTGGGAGGTACATTTACCTCAGTGTTTCATATCATGTTTTTTTAAATGTAAATGAACATTGAATACCAATTTTTTGATACTATTACTAGGTCACTGGGACTGATTCAGACTCTTGTGTAATGGTAGTGTCCTGTATACACGTAAATAGAATTATAGATTCATTTGGGTTGGAAAAGACCTTTTCAATCATCAAGTCCAACTATTAACCCAGGACTGCCAAGCCCATCACTAAACCATGTCACTAAGCACTGCATCTACATGGTTTTTAAACACCTCCAAGGATGGTGATTCTACCATCTCCCTGGGCAGCCTGTTCCAGTGCTTGACCATCCTTTTCAGTGAAGAAATTTTCCTAATATCCAATCCAAACCTCCCCTGGCGCAACTTGAGGACGTTTCCTCTTGTCCTTTTGCAAGTTATCTGGGCAAAGAGACTGCCCCTCCCCTGCCTACAGCCTCCTTTCAGGTGGTTGTAGAGAGCAATAAGATCCCCTCAGTCTCCTTTCCTCCAGGCTAAACGCCACCAGTTCCCTCAGCCACTACTCATAAGACTTGTGCTCCAGACCCTTCACCATGTCCGTTGCCCTAAAAGCTGTCTTTCGGACCTTTCAGTTCAAAGATTTATATATATTTTTTTTTAATAATCCATTGGTCAAAGCAAGCAATACCAGGTGAAGAACTGGGCATTAACTTGGTGGCCACATGATATTTAATTCTTAAGGAATCAGTTAACTTGAAGTGTTGAATTTTGTGATTAAATTTGGCAGGTACAGGGATATACACAGACTAACAATGACTTGATGTATGTATATCTGGAAGGAGTATCCAGAAAGAATGATAATTATTGGACAGGTTTTCATAGTGGTTTCTGTTTTATAGGAGCATTTTCAGGTAGGAGCCTGATCATTCAAATTTTTTGCAGATTGTCCTGTCAAGTCTGAGAACCTGGAAGTTGCAAGGCTGCCTTTTGAGTTGCTCTGGAATACCTTCCCTTTAAAGGAAAAAAATCAAGAGGTTTTGTGAACTTCATAAACAGCAGCTTTGTGTTTTCCCCCCGCTTATTCTCATGTTCTGTCATGATCCTGATCTCTTTTGCGTTGGCTGCTCATCGCCACTGCCACTTGTCTTCTACAGAAGTTAACATTTAGGACATGTCTGGCTGCAGTTCACAAAGGTGCATCATATTTGCACCTTGCACATGGGTCTGATGTGGGGGGGAAGAGGTACTACAATGAATAACAGTTTGGTACTAAAGTCTCCTTGTAGACACATGGGTGAATCCAGTAAGGGGTCACCCAGATGCCTGGGTTTGTAGAGTGCACGTACTACGAGGAGAGGGACAGAACAGGCCGTGTTCAGTCTTAGGGAGAGAAGGCTAAGAAAAGAGGTGTTATTGCAGTGTAGGACTAATTAATGTGAAGATAGAAGAGCTCAATTTCACTGTATAACAGGTGTACAGTGATGGGACAAGTGGTAACAGACACAAGCTGTAAAAAGGTAATGTGTGGGGGTTTTTTTTTGGGGGGGGGGGGGGGGGCGGGGCATGGTGGTGGTGGAAATTACGAGAGTACTCAACAGGCTGCCTGGAGGGACTGTGGAATCATCTTCTATGATATTCGTACCTTGACTGTACGCAGCCCTGAGCACCCTGATATAATTGAGTCTGCTTTAGGCAGTGGTGTGGAGTAGATGACTCCCCTGGAGTAGGAAGGTCTCTTCTAGCTTATAATAACTCTGTGATTCTGTAACTCAACCCAGGGTCCCCATCAGTCATGCTGGTACTAGCTGTCTATCACACTGTCAGACTCCTTTTTCCCCTTGTCTGTCTCTTCCATGCATTTCAGAAAGCTGGCTTAGAGAATAGTGCAGGAAGGGGCAGGACTAAGCCATCAATTCATACCTAAAATTCAGATGGAAAGGAACTGGAAATTTGATGTATATATGGTTGGCTGTGTTCAGTCTTCTTATTGATGTACAAATCTATTTTGGAGGACCTGGCATAAAGCAAGCTATTTTAGCTGTTAGTAACACTTGTGTCTGTGTCTTAGGAAGCATATTATGTTCTAAGCAATGGCTTTGTCTGTCAGCCAGATGTCTTAACTGCAGTGTGTGTTTTCGAAGAAGCAGGTGCAGTGAGGCTGGTGTGGAAAAAAGCAAAATGAAGGGTGCATCTTATAAGTGGGCCCACTTTGTATAGTTAGAGGGTAACTATTGTTGTCAAGGTGACTACTTGGGCAGCATTCTTTAAGATGAAGGCTCATAGGCAGCACCAAAGCTAATTCCCTGGTTGAGCTGAAGAAGCTGCATGGTGTGTGGGAGCTGGGTCTCAGTTCTCCCAGCGAGGACTGTCCCAACACATGGTACTTGTACTGGGTCCACCAGCTCAGCCAGGCATGGGTTTAGCTAATGGGGTACAGCAGAGTCACTTTCAGGCTGTGTAAGAGGCTGCATGCTGCTGAGCTGTGAGAGGCGGCAGCCCTGTATCAAAGCCAACATACTCTGAAGGCAACCGTAACAGACTCCAGGACCCTTCTGTTTTGTTGTTTGCCTTTGAAACTAAAATAATCTGATACTGACAAATACTGTTAGTAGCAAGTTGATAAGACAATGTTTAGAGGTCAAAGTTGCATCAGTGTAAGTAAATAATTTCAGAAAACCCTTTGATTAATTCAGTGAAAATACCTTACGTTGATTTCTAAATTGGTTAAACTGAAAAAATATGTCTTTTGTGCATAGGAAGGCTGGGACTGGGGGAAGTATAAGACAAACAATCAGGTCTAGCACCACAGAAGCCCTAATAATCACATTCTCAAAAGCCATTGGGACCTAGTGCTTATAAATACTGTTTTCAAATACTTATCTATAATGGTTAAACACTTGGTTTGGAGTGCTTTGTCGCATGAATTTCTTTGAAGTCAAAAGGCTACTCGTACCCATGGTCTTTAGAGAATGTTTACAAGATAGGGGTTTTATGAATACTGTCTTCATAAATACAGGTTTTATAATTTAAGTATGAAAGCATTCTCCCAGAAGGATGATGACTTTGAACAGTAGCCGTGGTGTGTATATGTGCAATGTGAGGAACAAAGTCGGAACACAGTCTGCTTATAACCTCCTGGCAGCAGCTGTTCAAATACTGTTCTTCTGCTTCCACCCCTTGCAGAGAATTTGGCTCACAAATAAAAATGCTGTTAAGTCAGTAGATTATCTTACTTGCTAAAAATAATGTCTGCCTGTAAGCAATAAGGTGATGTACTACTTTTTTCCTAACAAATGACTAATGTTTTCAGGGAGGTAATAAGCAAACAAGTGCTATCTTGTTTGGTTACTCAATCCAAACTTTTCAGTGGTCATTTACAAAATGAAATAACTTCTGTGGTGAGACCAGCATGTTAGTAGAGTTGTGTGCTACAAATCTTGAGAAAGCTGGCTTACAGGTTATAGGGTCAGTTACTATGCTGTTTGATTTTTTTTTTCCGTGTACTTGGTGAAATGTTTCCAAGGAAAAAATATCTGCCATTTGAGTATGTGTGTGACTGCTATGTACATGGGAACTAGACAACTACAATAATATAAAATTGTTCAAATGAAACAAGATAGACTGCAGAATAAGGTTCAAAGAAACCCTGGAAAAACCTTCGTTTTTAAATAGCTTTTAAAACAAACAAAATGAATATTCATGAACATGTGAAACATTTATGGCATGGAATGAGGGCAAACATTAAATTTTTATCAGGTTTCATGGAAGCAACGTCAATGACTAGAAAGTAGTCAGGCGACTGATAATTAAACGAAGACTTAAGAACCAAGGGGATACATACAAGGGGGAAAAAGTCTCTTTTGACATTACGTTGTTCTTTGCCTTATTCATAGGATTACAAAAGAATGCTGCAGAAAGGGGTTTTGATCTATGGGTTTTTTTCCATGCTATATTCCAGGAAAGTATTTGTAGGGTTTTTTATGTCTACTGCTAAGAGTTTTTAGCATTTACTTGGAAGGTAGTTGGAAGTCTTAACAGGTGTATGTCAGAAAATATTTTGTGAATAGTAACCTATAGTTACCTACTTTACTACTCAAAAAAATTAAACAGTCCTGAAGAAAAAGCATTTCTTTCCTCCATCTCATTCCATCCTTCTTTGTTTGGTAGAACGAAGAAATTTCAGTATTTCTACAGGACTTATGTGTAATAACATTTTCATTTTGTATCCACATTTGGTATCCAAAAAGGCAGCGAAGAACCCGATTTCACTTTACTCCTTTGTTATTTGAAAATGCTTTGTAAAATCTTTTATATAATCATAGGAGGGTTTTTTTTTCCTTTTAAACTAGAGAATAAGGAAAGTGATTGGACTGTAATTTGTAATACTGTAAGTTGCTGTAATGTGTTTTAATACCTGTCTTTAATGTTGTAGTAGCTTTGTTATCATATCTTACTGGCCTGGAAACTGTTCAAAGAGGCAGAAAACCTGTATTACCAGTAGTCAGAGAATTCGGGATCTGAAATACTAAGAATGGGCATTACTGAAAGGCTCTTCTTGAATTGTTCTTGTGCCCACAAAAATGTACAATTGGGAAAGTGTGAGTAAAGAGCTCATTTACAGAGGAAGAATCTTCATGTTAGCAAGCCCTTTGCTGATGGCCACATTGAAATATAAAGTAATTTATATTACAGCTAGTAATAGCTGGGAGCAGTCTTTGAAACCTGCCATCACAGTATTTTTTTCCAGTACTGTAAATTGGATTGCAGATTGTTGCTAAATTACCAAATACACTCCTTTGGCACAGATTTTTGATAAATAATTGTTTTCAAGTCTGCACTTCTGGGATTTTTTTGTTTGTTTGTTTCAAATGATTGCTGTATATGAGGTTAATAAATGGGAAATATAGTAAAACCAAACTTACTTTTTTCATTTGTTGTGTATCTCCTCACCATGTTCCTCAGCTTCTGCTCTAGACTCACAGCCACGGGTTATTGTGCTCTAAATGAAAGAAGAGGAGAGGGTAGGAGTCTAGAGTGTTTCTTCAGAGACACTTCAGTACATTTGGAGATTGGGTAGAATGGCCAAACTTCTGCTTTTCCAGTGAGATGGGCAGGAGCTGTATTTGAGGGAACACTCAAATACCAAAAGTCTTACAACATTTACAGTGAATATGAGTTTTAATTCCTTGGAAATATAGCTCCAAGGAACTCTTGAAAGCTCATTCTGAAAGCCTCGGACAGAGTAATGCCGCAGCATAAAGCTTTGCCTAATGTATCTGTAGGACTTACCTATCTCAAATCATGGATATATAGAGAAGTGTTTTAGTCTTACCTGTGCTTGCTCTTTTTGTCTGAGTTACTGGGATTGCTTCTCAATTCACAAAATGTGCATAATATCAGGAGAATATTTAAGTGTATGTTTACATTCATGTCCTGAGTAGAGATGTTCATACTAAACAAAATGTACAAGCAATGTAATTCAGGCTAGATGTTTGTGAAATGCTTGGCTGGAGCTAGAAGTGCTTTATTTCTGAGTATACTAAGTATACAGTAAATTAAAAATTGAGCTGAAATGAACTTTTAACATTTAGGTCACCAGACTTTCTGAATTAATCAGCAATTGATTTTTTTTTTCAGTACAGAGGTACGCTGCATTTTTAACTTATATCTAAATGTGAAAAAATATAAATTAATGCTCCAAAAATTCTGCACATGAATACAGAAAACAAATACAGTTTAAACATTAAAAACTAGCATCCGTATAGAGCTGCACTTAACAAATCACGGAACTGTTACTTACCTAGTGTAGTAGAACATGTATCTCTTTTTCAACAGAAACACCGTTGTTTTTGGGTGGGCATGTGGCAAGCAGAGTTAAAGCTGCAAACATTATACATAAGTCTGCAGGCATAAATTAAGGCTGCTGAGATGCCACTCCCAACAAGTGATTGTGTTTTAGCAATGAAAAGGCTTTCTATTTTATTAACCTAAAAGAAATCAAGGAAACAAGTAATGTATAGCATATTTTAGGCACTTGCCTTATCGATATGTAATGTACGGTTATTGGTTAATTAAACTACTTTGAAAACATTCAGAAAACAAACATACTGGAATTAGAGGTCTGGCTTAAAGACAAAGCTGCTGCCCAGAATGTATTATGCTTTTTAAGATATGGAAACAAGTGTAATCAATAGCTAAAACACTGTGCTTTATGCCCAGTCCTCTGAAATAATATATTTACAATATTAATGTAATGGTAACATGCCCTAACATTGAATGAATAAAACCTTAATATTTTTAAGCTATCTCTGAAACTATTGTGTGCAGTATCTTACACTAAATCAGTTTTTACTTTTTTTTTTTTTTCTTAGACTCTGAGTTTCCCTAAAGTTTTCTCTCTTCTGCTCAGGAACCACTGTTATTCACGTCATCTCTTGAAATCTCATTATAGGGCTCCAGGGCCATGATATGATGCAACAAGGATGTGTTTTCTAGCATTTTACAATAAAGACTAATTTTAATATATTACTTTTCATAAAATTGTATCCCAAGACCCTTTAGAGTATGACAAATTACAAGCCATAAGACAGTCTGTGCTACATAAATCATTGAAAAGACTTGTGCAAATTCATTGGATGGTGAACAAATTAAAGTACTCATTGCGCATGGCCAATAACATTTTAATATATTAAAAAGTTACAGTATTTATTTCTGTAGCAGTAAAGCCTACCGTGAGTGTGTTGCTTTCAACAATGAAAGGTGACAGCAAATCTGCTTCTCTGAAATAATTAGCACATTCATCAGGGCATATAAGCAATTCCAAATTATTTTTGTGTGATACAGCTGAGAATCAGCAAACTCATAAATCACAAAGACAGCAGAATGCAGAGTGCCAGCCAAGTAGGAACTAAACATTTCCACAGAAAAGTAATGAAAACAAATAGTATTTTGTTAAGTAAAATAGGGAAATATTAAAATAAAAGCATAATAGAAAGCTGTAGTGTCAGAATACATTTGAGATATAGCATAGAAATGACATTGCTGCTGGACAAGAATGGTCTGTAAACTTGTAATTTTAGGCCTATAGCCACATGTATACTTCTTTCAAGAAATGCATTTGTAATTGTATTGATGAGTTTAGCCCTAGAAGGCCAATATTGCAACGCTTGATTTGAGTTTCATAAAGTCTAATTTTTCTCCTCGTAGAATAAGAAAATGAGATGGAAGGACTGGGGAAAAAACAACATAGCATCTTTCTAACAAAAACTTTATTACATTGTAAATTTGTAGGTTACTCAATGAAAGAAATATTAGCTCCTTCTTTAAATTAAAGCCTTTGGAGACCATTTAGTCCAACTCACTGCTTAAATCAGTCAGGTTGCTCGGAGTTTTGAATCACTTTGAAGGTAGAAATTGCATGACCCTTCTTAGCAACCTCATTCCAGTGTTTTTTCCCTTGTATCTAATTAGAAATTCCTGTCTTCCAAATTGTTTCCTCCTCTTCTATCCCTGGATGCTGATGAGTGTGGCTGCATTGTCTCTGTGCCCTCCTGTCAGGAAGCTGAGCACAACAGGGAAATCCCTCCTCAGCCTCATCTAAAGCTGAACGGAGCTAATACTCAACTTCATCTTTACACAGTGTCTTCTGCTGGGCTTGCTCCTGAACATCAAGTCTTTTCCAAGACTGGGAAGCCCAACACTGGTCATGGTACTCCAGATATGTTCTCACAAGTGTTCAAGACAGGGGAATAATCACTTGTCCACCTTCTTGTTAGACTGTTGCTAATGCAGTCCACCAAACCACTGCATTTCTGGGCTGCAAGAGCTCACCGCTGACTCATGTCCAGATTACTGTGCACTATGAACCCCAGGTCCTTTCTAGTCAGATGTCTTGCAGACTGTAATGTAATTGGGTTATTCCATCCCAGATGCAGGGCTTGTTTACCTTAGCTGAATTTTGTGGTGTTCTTGTCAGACCAGTTCTCCAACTTCTCCAGGCTGGCCCTTGCAGCATATTGACTGCTCTCTGCAACTTGGTCTGAGCTGCTTAATTGCTTTTTCCAGGGCAAAGCTCTGTGCATGTGAGCAACTTCTTTGCATAGATTGCAATGCCACATGCTCATTTTCCTAGCCTGTCTTTCCTGAAAAACTTGTATCCATCTGCTACAGTATTCCAGTCATGCAAGCTATGCCTCCACATCCCTCTAACCCAGGGGTCCTTAAACTACAGCCCACGGGCTGGATACGGCCCCCCCAGGGTCCTCAATCTGGCCCCCCGTACTTACAGAACCCCCACCCCCCCCGCCGGGGGTTGGGGGGGGGGAACCAAGCAACCACAGATGATCTCCTGCCACTTCATCTGTGCACCAGCCCCCTGTTTAAAAAGTTTGAGGACCCCTGCAGTCTAACCCAAATGAGATCATAGCTCTACATCTGTGCATGAATTTCTCATTGTTCCTGTTGTTACCCCACACTACGTATATTCATTTAGAGGTGCTTGAGAGGAACCCTCAGTCACATTGCTTTCGAAAGAGGAAGTGTGAGAGCCTCCCTCATCATCTTGTCCCCTGATCTCTTTCTCACTGCCCCTGTGCTATTGCTTTGGATGATGATATGCTTTGTCCAGCATACCAAGTTTAAAGCCCTTCTCATCAGGTCAATATATCTGTTGTCTTTATGTCTTCAGGCAGATCCTCAAATACTGTAAAATGACATAGCTGTGCTGACAGGAAAGGACTCCTGCTGTTTTACAGCACTTAAGAAAATTATTATTTCATTTCTAAGGCTGTGATTCATTGTGTTATTAATTTAAAGGTGTAATTCAGCATTTACATTCATCTGATTTTATTCTAATCCTAAAATGTAGAGTTCAGGATCAGCGATGCTTTGAATTTGAGTTTGAGTAGTGTTGATAGAGATAGGAACACAATAGCTGCTTAGTGCTGCTAATGCAATCCATCTATGCTGTGTGTTATTTCACTGTACCTGCTCTTTCCTGAGCTAGGTTAACTCAGGAAGTGATAACTTTCATGGAAATTATTTCAACTAGCTGTAGTGAAACTGCACGCTTAGTCTTTTTTAATCTAGTCATGCAATGTTTTCAGCTTCCCAGGTGGGTGGTAGATCTTCCTTTTCTTCCATGCTTTAAATAGCTTTAATCATGCATGTGAATCTTAAAAAAATATAGCTAAATTCTGTAAGAACATGTCTCTTTCAACCAAAAAATTAAAAGTAAATATATTTTATCTATATTAACATCTTTATATTTGGTGGTTTTTTTTTCATAGAAAAGACTGTAATTCCGGTTTGCTAGCTTTTTGATAGGGAATTTATTCGAAAACTTAAATGAGGATTGTGATTCCATTTTTTTTACATTTTATTAATAGTCACATACTTCATAATGAGGCCAGCCCAAAACTGTTAATCTAAATAAAGTGATTTTATTTCCCCCAGCACACTGCTAATTAACCTAATTTTGGTCATGCTGTGGGAAAGAAGTAAAGCAGATAGGAGAAAGATAATACTTCTTCATTAATTGGCTCATGCCACGGAAGGCCTTGTTGTGAACCCTTCTAAGACACTGAAAGAGTCAGCTGAAAAAGCAAGTAAAAGAAGTTTGTAACTGCCCTTGGGGCTAGCATTCTAGCAGTAGAAATGTCTCATCTGGATTCTTTACTGTGCTCAACCACAGATATGTGGCTTTGGATTGGATTTGTGAAGTTTTTATCTGCACCATAAATACGTTCTTGTTTTGAAGGATTTCCTCTCACCTCAACAACTGGTAGTGAAGGTGATGGGGAAAAGGTACCTAATACTTTGGTACCCCATATTTTGGAGGTGGGAGCCATTTAGATAACTGAAATAAGTGGCAGGAAGGTGTTCTAAGTCTCTTAAGTGCATTTTTTTTTCAGATTGCTGTGAAAAAAACAGTTGGAACAAAATCTTCCCTTCACTGACACTAAGGACTGCTGGGGAAAGAGTCTGTTCAGAAACAGGGAGCAGAACACAGAAAGCTGTAATATGGGGGAAGAAAAGATTAGAGAACAGCTGGTTGGGAATCATCTGAGCAGATGTCTTTTTGTCAGAATTCATTTGCCAGTTGAATTTGAATAACACTTTCATCACAGATTTTTTCTAGGCTCCGTTGGAATTTATGCTCAAAATATAAAGCTCAATAGTAACCTTATACCAGAAAAAAAACATGACTGTAACGTTCCCTTCTTTGCTACTTGCAGACTGCAAATTTAAATATTGTTAGAATTTCCCATATCAAATGCATGTGTTAACTATCACATTGCTATTTGTGTTTCTTTTCTCCTTCCCTCTTCATCTTGCCTGAGTATTTTGAGCAGAATATTTCTGAAATATCGGAGTTCTATGAGATGCAAAATCTGTCTCCTGGTCATCTCTGTCAAGGAGTAGATATAGGAGACAAAAGATTAGAAACTAAAAAGGAATAGCGAGAATGAAGGTAAGACTGAGCTCTTGAAGATTGTAAAGAACTTGGTCAGAAAGGCATTGTGATTCCAGAGTAAATATTCAGGTGTGTGAAGTTGATATTTGGAGAAATGTGACAGATAAAATTTTAGTTATAGCTTAGACATCACAGAATCACGGAATGGTTAAGGTTGGAAGGGACCTGTTGTCCAACCCCTTGCTCAAACAGGGCCACCTAGAACAGGTTGCCCAGGACCAAGTCCAGATGACTTTTGAATCCCTCCAAGGATGGAGACTCCACAGCCTCTTTGGGCAACCTGTGCCAGCGCTCGGTCACACCTGACCACCCTTCTGGGCCTGGCCCTTCAGCCAGTTTTCAGTCCACCTCACAATTTGCTCATCCAGCCCATACTTCCTTAGGTTGTTTATGAAGATCCTGTTGGAGGCAGTGTCTAAAGCCTTACTGAAGCCGAATACAAATCTTGAAGATGTGATAGAGAAGCATAAAGTCCATCACTCGCTGTGATTAGGAGGTAGAATAATAATTTCTAGTTTGACGCTGGTAATTTGTATTCCTGAGTTAACCCTAGTATTTATAGGTCCCTTACTAGGAATAAAAAAAAGAACAAAGATTTGCAGATCACAACTAGTGTTATCAGTGCACTGATAGCTTGAAATGATTGAAAAAAAAGAAATAGTGTAAAAATAGGATATCGCTTTACTTGAAACTTTCCAATTAGTACAATTTATGAAACTGTGGTGAAGTTAATTTAAATTATTATGGTTTTGTGGTTTGTTTGTTTGTTTTTTTTTTTTTTCTCCTGGAAACAAAGGATTTCTGTAAGATGCACTAGTTATACTGTTAAATGTGAAATATCTTACAGTAGAGAAACATTTTGATGCATACACATGTCTAAAGGAAAAGACTAATGCATTTATCTCTGTAGAAATGTACAGTTTGCTATAAAGTACAGAGACATTCCTGTTTGGGAATGATTTAAAGCAAACTTTTAAAATCATTGTCTTCTAGTTAGCAATTTTGGCAAACTAAATCTGGAAGTCCAACTGGTGGACGTTACATTACATCAAAGCTTTTTGTTTTGTTTCTTTTTACTGTGATGATGTTTACGGGACTGCTACTAGAGGGATATTTGAATAATTATTGATCTCGGAAAATTGATTTCTTTCTTGAACAATATAAGCATATGAAGGAGGAAAATAAAGTGTATGCATAATATAATTAAGCTAGGCAAAGTAATTTATTCTCAGCTCTTGGAATTGTAGATCTGATTTTGCATAATTAGTTGTTAATCAAAGAGTGGAACTTCAAGGCTCTTCTGGGCTGCAGGGTGGTTAAAAAAGGATTTTGCTTGTTCTTTCAGTTTTGTCTAGTTGGCAAGAATGCCTTGGCTGTGTTCTGCGAGTGATTGTAGTTTCCATAATCAATAGTTATGTTAGAGTTCTTATATTGCAAAAGCAATAATTAAGATTTAAACTCTTAATACATAGATGGTGAAGTATTGTTAGAAGCAGATGCCCTAAATTAGACATGGCTTCTACAGTATGGATCATTAAAAAATGCTAATTGCTTTCTATATCAAAAATCATTATTGTATCATTTTAATCCTTGTCAGAGTATATGCCTACGGCTACATTGGTTTTACATAGCCAAGGAAAATTCTGATGCAAATATTACTATTTTCAATAATTTCCACTTCCTGTTTTAAAGCAGTACAATGTATATGACTGCAGCTTTTGTTCAGTCAGCTTTTTGTTTGGGAGGTGTCTCTTCTTTAAAGAAAGCATTTATAGAAGGTGTGTTTTGCAGTTCAGTCCATTAAGCATTGTGAATGCTAAATGCATTTTCTCTGGTGAGGTTGAATATATCTGAAAGAGAGGAATAATACACAGGAGGAAACATACTCGAGTTAATAATAACTAGCAGCAGTAAAATTGGTACAGCAATTTGTAGGTAATGAGCCAACAGGACAAAAGACCATATGGTCAGGCATTATGCATTGCTTACTTTTCTGCAAAAAATGGTTACAGACTAGGCCTTTCATCTAATTAACTTTGTATTATTTTATTTATGCGGTATATTTGATACTGCAATAAAATGTAATTTATAAATTAATACAAATATGTCAATATGCTTTTGTTATTTTTGACTATGTTTCTTCTTCCAGGTGGAAAAGCTGGTGTAATTTCATTTTTGCATGTGATTTTAGGTAGCAAGAGACCTGTAGAAATATAATTGGAGATTTGTTTCTAGTATGTTGGCATTGACTAGAGACATAGATCTGTGTATTACCATGATAAAGTCAAGATTTGAATTATACAGTTATTCACAATTTTACAATTGAATTTTAGATTTTTAGGCAGTTGCAGTATAACGGCTGATCATGGCTAAAAGGGAATGCAAAGTGTGCTGTCAGAAAAATGTATATGGTTTCAATGGAGATAATAAATATACAAGAAGAGATCATTGTCAGATAACTGTTACAATAATGACAGTAAGAAAGAAGTGTTTCTCAAACATCCACTTGTTATGTACATTTCATAGGGCCTTCTATTTATGTGGTCTCTGGGGGCATTTATGTGTTTCTGTGTCAGCTTTGCTGTTGTAAAATCTGCAGACTAGTTATGTGAGCAGCCCTAGCTGAGCTGAGCTAGCAGCAGGGGGTTAGTTATGCGTGTAGAACTACAGGACTAGGTCTCACTCAGGTCATCGGATGTTGACGTGCTGTCCCTTTCCAGTCATTACTGGCTGTTTCCGAAAGCCCTCTTCCCTGCCTTACGTGAGATTTCAGGACTTAGTGTCACATTGCCAGTTCTGGAAACACTTTTTCTAGGCTGGTCTCCACCACGGAATGGTGTGAGTTCCAAAGAGCCACAGTGGACTGGTGAGCTGCATTGCGCCATGTCCTTAGTAGGACTAAATAGGATAAGTGCCAACGTCATCTTGACAGACCTGTACTGTTCCATGTTTTGGAGCTAATTTGGGCTTCTCATCTTTTCTGTTGTGCTGTGTAGTGGAGACATTATGAGTCCAGACACACTGTAAGAGTGACCTGCTAGCTGGTAACACTCCTCTCCAGTAGTAAATAAATACGTAACACAGCTTTTGTGTATCTTCAGCAATTTGAGATGAAGAGCAGTCGTTGAGCAGGGTTTGTAGTGAGCACAGGGATGGATCATGTCCTTAAAAATTCATGGAGGGAGTTGAAGACACAGGACAATGTTCATCTTTGTTGAAATGGGTGTCAGTAGGTCTAGTTACTGTTGCAATGACACATTTATCTATGACTAGATTTAATTGGAATTCAAATGCTGTGCGAACATTGTCCTGAAACTCTTTACGGAGATGAGAGCAAGAATGAATAGATGTGATTAATAGCATGAGGGACAAATAAAAGCATGGAAGCTAATGAAAGAGAGCTTAAGAAGTGAGACTGTCAGCAAAAAAAGGAAAGAAGTAGTATGCATTGGAAGATGAGGGAGAAGTAAAGAAGAAACAGAACAAATTTAAGAGAAAAATAGGTGTTTAAATACAACCTCCATAGAAAATATATTTTCAGATAAACTAACTTCCTTGTAATGTACTAGTCCTGCAATTCAGTATTTTTTCATTACCTGTTTTCAGAATATACATTTTATAAATGTTACTATGTTTCTTAATCACTAGCTCAATGGAAAGGTTTGTATTTGTTTTCAGCACATGGCCTTCCGTCTTGTTGCTTCTTTCATCTAATTAACCCCAACCAGCAAGGCCTCTATATCTTCACCATCAGCAGATGCCCAGCTGGGATTTCCATGTGATTAAACTTCCCAGAGTTGCCTTTTACGTGTCTTTCAGCATATAAGAGTTACCATCTGAACTTCGGCTTGGGCTGACAGAGTTCACCTACCAGTATCTTTAAAAAGATACTTTAATACTTAATGGTGGAAACTACTCTTCTGCTTTAGTGTTTCTCCAGATATAAGACTGTTAATGTAACTTACTGAAAAGGAATTTTAAACGTTTGTCATGAAAGAAATACTTGTGGAGAAAAACATTTTTACTTTGCCAAGGAAAGACAGCCCCTCAGCATTTTTTTGAAGTTTAGTTATGCAGTTTCCAGATGGTCATTAGATTTTGGTGGAAGTCTGAAGGATTTGCTACTTGACTGTGAATGAAAAATGTAATAAAATAGAAACCTATAGACATTAAGTATTTCATGTTTCAAAATTAACCTACTAACGTTCTGTTTAAAACAGTTCTGTTTAGAACCAGCATGTTCCAATTTAGAGACCACATGATCATTTATTGTAAGAAATTTTTCTTTTTATGGCCTCTCTGAATACTGCCATTGTATTGAAATATATCTGGCTGTTACTGTCTTTCTTGAGAGGAGGTAACGTAATTTATCAGGTTTCAGGTGATATAATCTATGAAATAATGGAATCTTTTTTATGGATGGTAAGTATATTGGAAAAGAAAAAAATCTTGCATAAAGTAGCATTTCTAAGACATCAGGGAAAGTTTACACTTTACTTGATGAGAGTCACTGTGTAGTTACAAACATGTACAATTAACACTGTTTCCTGTGCAAGAAAATGTCCCCAAAACATATGCAGCGACACAATGAAATTAAATTGCTGTCTTAGTAGTGCCTACAAGCTGATAAAATTTCTAACAGAGTAATATGGGGACACTTGATATCTTGATACCTTGATTCACAGGCTTGAACTGTACATTTCACTTGATTTAAAAATTTATATTCTGTACATTTTCAGTTAAACCTCTTGATACTGAAAGAAACCAGAATTATATTTTCTGTGTGTAGAATTAGTTCTATGACTTTTGTATTAGTAGCAGAGCAGTGACCATACTAATAGAAAGGTTTTGATCCAAACTGTTTACTTGCTTCAGAAATAGCTGCACGCTTGTAGTGTTTGCATGTATAAATATATTTATGTATGTGGTGATGGGGTGAATGATGTAAAAGATCATGATAAGTCACAAAGAATTAAAGCCCTGTTCCAAAAAGATTGGAGTTACTCAAAAAAAATATCAGCTTTGTTTGTGATAAATATACCTATCTGTCTGGTAGAGAAAAAAAATGCATGAAAAAATGCATTATTTTTCGATTCCGAAGAGAGATTGCAAAGGAGCCAAGACTGAGAAACATGAGAATATGTCTGAAGAATTTTTTTATTTTTTTTAAGCTAGTTCTGTGGTTATGGCTGAGAAGTTTGTTATTGTGCTTTATATTTAAGCTCTATTTGAGGAAGAACTGTTTTTTTTTGTAAAACCATTTTACTTTTGTGAGCTACCTAAAATGCCATGTATTTGCTTTCTACATTACCATCATTGCTACTGCTACTCCTGCTAATAATACATTTATTTTCATTAGAGAGAACATGGGAACCAAAGCTGGAATCAACTTTGTGCCTGACTATCTATAAGCTATGATGAGAAAGTGCGTATGAGCGCTCAAATCTTCTGTTTGCTGTCTGCAGGTCAGAAGGACACAGCTGGTGGAAGTGAGTTAGGAAAGGAAAAAGAACGCAGGATAAGCAAACAGGCTCTATGATTTTCAGTGACACTGTTTTTCCAAACACGAGGAGACATGGGAGAAAGCTGGGAAGCAGCAGGACAGAGCAGGCATTCAGAATTGTTATTGGTGGCAGAGTAAAGGTTATTGGTGACTTTTTAGAGGGTGATTAAGCAATGAAAGTCTTAAAAGTAGAATGGACTCTTTAGCTACAGGTATCTTAGATATATTTGGATACAAATATCTCTCATGCCTTTATAGCATACTTCATCCTGTAAATTCCTTTGCCCATCACCTCTGTGATCGCCTTTGCACAATATGTAAATGCATCAAGACTATGAGTATTTCTGACTAGAAATAGTAGTCTTAAAACAACCTAAATACTTGAAACAGTGTAACATATGTTGTACTGTCAGTCTATTTTAGGCTATTTACCTTTCCCCCCAAAACTGTGAGTTAGATTGATTTCAGAACCAGACAGCCTATTAGCAAACACTTTATAGGTTTTAAACACATTTGTGAAGATGACTTTTTTCTCCAAAGAAAAGAACACAGATTTAGATTTGTCTCTTACCTGAGAAGTAGAAATAAACTAAGGGGTCATTTAGCATCATAATGATTTCTTTTCAATCTTCTAATCATCAATATCAGTTCTTTGCAATAAATGAACCAGTGTTAATTCAAATACAGTTACAGAAATTATTTTTGCAATGGGATATATTTTACTTGGGGAAGACCTCTTAATTTTCACTGGATTAGAAGTAAAGAGAATATGTTGCATTTCTAAGAGAGAGTATCTGTAACTCATCTTGCTTCTGTAAGCATCCTGTTGTTGCTGTTGCCTTGTGGCACACTAAGAGGTAATGCTCTTGGGGCAGGATGATACAGAATAGCCTAACTGTGCATTGCTGTCCAAAAGAGTTTACAATCTGAAAGACCTACTTGTGAAGCATTTGAATGCAGGCGATATGCTGTTTATAAGCTTTGGCTATAGCTACAACTGTCTTAAATTCTTGTCTGTGTGCAGTCTAAAGCCTCAGAGAAAACACTGGTATAGTTTTAACACTGTAAATTAAATCATAGATCAAAAAAAGTCTGGCCCAACAGAAGTTGTCCACTTGTCACATTCAGATGAGATGTCTGCATCTAAGCTGACCCTAGCAAGTATTGTTTCACTGAGTCTCTATCCATGCATAATTAAATCTGTTTTATTTCAAGCTCTTGATAGTATGTGTTTGTATATCAACTATGATTGCAGATTGCATGTAGTGAGAATAATACAAATTTTATGAGCTGTTGGATGTAGAGCTAGATGCCAACATGTCTTAATATAATTTATTCAAACAAAAGTGCAGAAAATTGTCTTAATGTTATCTAAAATACTTGAATTCTGAAGAGATACCCTGTTTGTACTTGCCCAACAAAGAGTGCAAATTAGAAGTTAGGATTCAATGTTAAAAGCAGTAGCTATAGAGGCGAACTTTCAGTTCCTCTGAAAGAATAAAATGGACTTCCTAGTCATACAGCACAATGAATTGAGATGACATTGGTTTAAATTCATATGTTTTATATAGTATGAGACTATTTCTTCAAGTCTGAGCCTTGAGCAAAAAGGTAACATTCTGCAGTGCTGTCCTAGAGTGACAAATATTAAAAAAATCACTACAAGAACATTTGTAATCAGTGGTCTAACCTCAGAAAGGGAAAATGCTTCAAAACTTGAAAAACAAGAGATGAAAATATATTACAGTATTTAAGAGATGTATACTATATACCAGGTATAATAAAAGAAGGTAAGCCTAATATTGTTATCTGCAGTTTTAAATTGATTTTAACGAAATACTGAAGATTCCTCATAACAAAATATAATCTGTAAGGAAACATGGGAAGACAACTTTAAGAAAAACTATAAATTAACTTTATCTAGAGCAAGTTATGACACAATTGCAGAAACTACTTCTGGGTCTCTGGAGGCACCATCTGTTCCCCTTCATTAATCAGAGATAACAAGAAAGGGTAGTATTCAATTACAGTGTTTGCTTTTCATTCTTACATAATTTCAAAATCCTTGGTATTATTGTGCTGCCACACACATACCATGGCAAAATTATTAACGCTGTTTTTTGGGGTGTTTGTGCCTACAAATGAGAGAAGGTAAATAATTACAGTTCATGTAGAAAATATGCTTGCACTGCTGCACTGATGAAAAGTGATAGTATAATTTTTTGATGATCAAATCATACTCTTAAAAATAACATGTAGCAGGAAAGAAATATCAGGTGCTATATGGTGAATGAAGTTGAAATTGAGACACAGCTTTCTACAAAGTGATATTAATTTATAGATGTGTAGATAAAAGATACGTGCAGGTCGTTAATCTCTCAAAAGTACATAAATTAAAATATAGTTTCATGGCTATGTCAATTACTAATGTTTTTAAAGGTAATAGTACAATTAGCTGACTGTGGTGTTACTTCAGGTATGAGAAATTAATTCACATAGAACTTTATCTTCAAACTTAGAAATATTCTATGAAAATATATTGTGAAGTCTTTTATATGGGAAGCACCATGAGATCTTTGTCTGAAAAGAAAATGCTAAGATTTCATTTTATTCTTTAAGCCAGGTTAGGCTTTCTTAAAAAAACATGTGCAATCCTAACAGTTTAACGGTCAAAATCAAATAGGTTTGGTTATATGATTTTATTGAGTGCCTTTTGGAAAGTAATTATTATGTGTGTTACTACATGAGGAATACTTCTCACAAATAGGCAGTGCAGAGGAATCAAACATAACAGCATCACAGCAGGATGTTGACCAGTATATCATGTCTGAAATTCTTCACTTCTTATTTACAGTCTTCAACATAGACCTTTTCTTTTTTAGTCTGAGATTTATGGAAATCTGGATGGAAGCAGTCTATTTATTTAGCAATTTAGTAAAAAAAAAAAAAAATCTGCTAAATGAAATTTCCCTAAGTTATATATATAAATAGTACTTCCTCTGTTCAAAATCTTTTCCTGCTTTTGATGTTTGCAATCCTTAATAGGAAAGGCTAAAACAAATTTTCAATATAACATTGTCAAATACAAAGACCATTGATCTGAATATGACAGGCAACATATTGGAACTGCCAAAACAGTGAATCGGTGCTCTTTATGTTTTATAAGTATTGAAATACCTCAGAAGTGATGTACTTCATTATTTTGAAAGCATGGGTTTTATAATACCCATTTCTCCTTCAAATCTAATCAATTGTTTGAATTGCTTCGAAAGAAGGTAAAAGTAGACACGTATTCTCAGAATACAAAAAGCATTGAAAATGGAAAAAATGTGTTCTGGCTTGTCTTTGTCTGAATTTTAAAACGCTCTCTTTGAAAACTCGCATCACTGTCAAGCAAAAATACATGCTGAGATTATGAAATCAAATACACTGAATTGTGGCCAGAGACAGGTTTTCTAATCAGAGGAGCAGATAATTGAAATAAGTGTTAAAGTGGAAATGCCTCTGCTCCATTGGTGCTCCCACGATTAAAGTACTTTTTTTTAATATTAAAACTTGGCAAGGTACAAACAGGCAATAGTTTATAAAAAGTTTTCACTTCCAGCTTGGTTTAGATTAGGAGCAGCCAAAGTTGCAGTCCACTAAATGAATCTCTGATCTAAGGGTTTAATTCTGCTCAGTAACAGTCATAGCAAAGCATCCTAGTGTAAGTGAGAGAGACCTCTAATAAATAGGTTCCTTTATGAAAGCTATGAAGGTGAAAAAATATAGCTGTCATCCTATTGGCAAGGCCAATACAATAGCAAAAGAACCCAAATGAAGACAAAGTCACCTTTTCATGAGGTAGCAACTACTTTTTGAGAAAGATTTAGAAGAATTTATACTGACTGTTGAAGACAGGAACTTGTTTTGGACTAGCTGCAGCTGTGGGAGATGAATAGGTATAGACCAAAAGTCACATCATAATGTTAATGTAGCCCACAGCCCAAAGTGATAAATTCTGCCTCTCAGTTTAATTCCACAACAGAAGTGTTCAGATCCTTTTTAGGTTTTTTTTTTTCCCATGTCCTTTATGTTAAGACTGAGCAGGGATCAGTAGGTGCTGCAATTATGAGAGTCACCTTAACTAACTCTTTAAAAAATCTCATGAATGTGTAAGTCCATGAGGCAAGCAGACTACATGTTAAGGGCCCATGTCCTGTGCTTTATTTTCAGCCCTAAATTTTTCCTGTTCTAGCTTTTTCCTCTCTGTGTTGTCAGCTGTATCTGCTTTTGTAGACCTTCAGCCCAGGATCTGTGTTCTTCATGCTCTTTGAGGACTCTGGCCCACTCTTTGTTGACTTCCAAATACCACATACTTTGTAGCTCCTTCTCCTTTAGATTGCTGGCTTAGAACAAGTGCAGTTATACTTACAAACATAAAAGTGTGAGATTTGATTTGAGAGTTATGCATTATTGATTGAATGGATAAAGGAGATTCTTCAACCATGGAGAATCTGGCCTTTCTTACATGGTGGGCTTTGACATACTCATGCTTGTGAATGACGCTAAGCTGTCCTGGCAAGTGTTCGCTAGTTCAGGTCCTAAGTTGGGTTATATCACAGTTGCTTGACTGGCTTAATTTGACTTATGTTGATTTACACTGGTTTTAGATGATGCATTTTGTGACTGAAGAACTAAAATTGAGTTGCACAGGAAATAGATGATTACAGCTCTTGAAGTGGATTGATGAAAGCGAGAATAGTCTTTCCTGTCATTTCTTAGTCAACCCACATAGATGATGGCCTGAAGTTTCATCCAAAAGCACTTAACATTTATTGTGTCTGTCTATAGCAGACTCTTTCAGGGTTTCTGATTTAAGAAAAAAAAAAATCATTCTTTACAGATGACAGTGCCTGATTACATTGCCTTGGTGGCAGTCTGAACAGAAGTCACAGCGATATAAATAAGAGTGGACTATGAACTACTGTCACGCTGAGTAAGCTGTCCTTCAGAATTGTAGCTGGTAGACTGGTATAAAGAGGTCTGTACTGCCAATTCTGAATCCATTCACAGACATGGAAGAGTTGAGTCTCCAGATTTTTTTAATTTATATCTTTTGTATGCAACTACAAGAATAAAAAAGAAATAGAAAATTATTTTATTTGTTGGTAATATTTACTTTTCATTTAGTAGACCACACGCACCAAGATATTTTGAGTACCATGCTGTCCAGGGAGCAATATATTACTATTTTAGCAGCAACTGTGTTCTGCCCCATAAAAAGGGAAAATACGTCTGAATGACTTGAGGCAACAAAGAGAGCATATAGAAAAGCCACAACAAAAATAAAATACAGCATAACTCTACTCAGCTTATAAATATACTAGCATGCAGTGCTTATTTTCTTAGGCTATTTTGTCTTGTCAACTTGTTATTTGGAATTCAAAATTTACCTATTTTTCCCAACATATCTTTCTCAAAGGCTTAATACTGGGGAGATATAATCATCACTACACTGCTGTTTGCAGTTTGAAAGGTTGCTTTACATTAAAGAATTATGAAAACAAGTCTGAAATACTTCACTCAAGAAATGATGTTCTTTTTGAAATACGCTTTTTAATATTTTTAGTGACTATGTGCTGAAAACAGTTTCTTGTATAAACTGCAGTTGTTGAATATTAAATAAAATTCATCACTGATTTTTCAGATCCATCATTTTACTGTGATAGTAATTTTCAAAATTGTTTATTTAACAGAAGACTACTTCCAGTAAAGAAGTTACTTTTCCTTTTTAATGGTAATTGTTAACATTAATTTCTATCTAGATATTTGAAGACACAATCTTTTACAGTCTGAATACAAGACTTATGTCGGTGTTTCTGTGTATGTACGATAACAACATGACTTCTTCAATAAAATTGTGTGTGCATAAATATAGCATATGGCTTCAAGGGGAGTGCAAGCAAAAATACTTAAGTTTTTTTTTTCATTTAAAATAAAAACGTGAATTTTTATTCCACCCAAGATGAAATTTTAAAAATTCCGATTTTTCATTTTATGAGGATGCTAGAATTGGGTGTAGAATAAAGTCTGGATATCAACCCTGTGGTTTCCCCTTTCTTTAAAAGGAGAAAAGTTTGCCATTGGTATTCTTCCTGTAAATTCTTTGGAAAACCTACATCACTTTTCCACAAATACAATCCATATTCTGTATTTCTATTCATAGCTGTATTTCTGCTCATGTTTCCAGAGGATTTTTCCTCCAGCCAGGTGATAGAGCAGAGTACCTATTTATTTTGTGTATAAACCAGTGTGCCTAATTGTTACTTTGAATTCAAGAGTTCTCTCATTTGGCGAGTAAGACCAAGCTCTGATTTTACTATAGATCAAGTAAAAAAATATCAAGAATTCTGCTTTAATGGAAGCAAATATAAGTGGTCTTATCTTGCTTTGTGTTGTGTCTGAGAATAGGGACAGCTAAATGAAGATCATTCATCCATATTTTGTCATGCAACACAGTGCAATGAAGATTTAACAACATACTTACTGAGTGCAAACAAATGAACAGGAACAATAAACAGACAGGAAATGAAATAAATTGGTGCAACTGAACTGCATACAAATAATGGCTAACACCATCCAAAAGCAGGTGTATCTGGGATTTGTTTAGCTTTTTTATCTTCTTTGCAGCCAAACCTCTTGTACTAAAAGCCATATTTGATTAAAGTTGATCTAAGACCACGATGTCATTGACAATGATGAGTGGGTACTTGTTACACCTCTGTTTCCTTACCTTGTTGTCCATCAGTGATAATCTTTGTGCTACCTTAAGGTGAATCAGGTAAGGTTATAGACCACACTAAAACCTAATCTTGCAAAAGAGGGAAAAAAGGGACTTTATTTTTCTGTGGATCAACTTACGTTGCCCATGAAACCTGTAGGAAATTTTAACTATAGATTTCAGTGAAGCCACTTTGCTTTTAAAGTTAATAGTGTGAAATGTGAAGTTAGAAATACTATCACATGACATTATTTCTTTTATCCACACTTACACATACAAATATGTTTGCATATTTAAAGATAATGGAAGTCAGACTGCATAGTTTCCCAGTGTTTGTGTCCTGAATCAGTTAAAAGAAATTCAGCAACTCTCATTTCCTCTTTGGACTTACTCTGTTTATTTCTGTAATGTAGTTAAGTATTAAGTATTAAATCACTCATCTTTTTCAGTAATTTGTCTAAAATTGTTACTGCCTTGCAACTTTTTTCCATAAATATTTTCTTTGTATTTAGCAAAATAGAAAAATAAAGTAAGCAAGGATGCCAGGTCATGTAAATAATTGTTATGGCTCTTACATGCTTAGAATTAGCATTGATGTTTAGGATTTAAGACTAACAAGTAGATTAACAGAAGGGAGGTGGGCAGAAAATACTATGTGTTTTATGATTAGTTTGATCTATTAGGGATGAAAACGTCTATGGGTCTGGCAAATTCTAGTTCTTCGCAATGTAGTGGTTAATAAATTATTGTAGCTTTTAAAAATAATAATAAAACAGACTTTATTTCATTTTCATGTGCTATATTTCTTTTAAGCCTGCCTTAACATTCATTAAGTTTACAAGCTCACAGAGAATTGTTATTTGTGGTCAAAAAGTTTTAGAGTATATGTTTTGCAAGCTCTGTTACTGTGATGGCTGTTACTAGTACCAGCATACATCATTGTAGCTGTTAAGACATCAGCAGTGGTTTCTGAAAAAAAATAAACAAACCTTTATGTAAACAAGGAAAGCAAGGGGTGGTGGGTTTTTTTTTGGTTTTGTTTTGTTTTGTTTTTAACTTAAAGCATTAGGCATAAAGGACTCTTGGCTATGTTTGCATTAGATATAAAGAGTTGCAAAAATTAATAACCATTCACTGATGAAAGAGCTACCTTTACCCAAAACAGCTTGTTTTCAGCTGGTGTAAATCAGGCAGTTGGTTGGCTTCAGGAGAACTGTACCATTTCACAACGTTGAAGAGGGGTTATGAATTTTGACTAGTTCCCAAGTGTATATGTGTTTTATTAAGTCGTGGGGAAAATAAAAAAATAAATAATAGTATTTTTTCTGTCTCATTGGATGCAGACTCAGGTGCATACATTTTTCAGTGTCAGGGTATCGCTAAGTCAAGGATAAAAACATGACTGTTCAGGTGGCTTTTTCTCAGTTTTCAAGTAGGCAAACCAGCAGTGGGTGAGCTATCTCTAAGGATGTGTCTCTAACAGAGGGAGCTTTTCAAAAGCACAAATACTATCTTGCTAGTAACTTTCAACTGCTCTTTTTCTCCCCATGCCTAGAACTTGAGCTGTTACACAGCTGGTTTAACAGCTGGTTAAAACAGTAGCCAGGTAATAGCAGGAAGAAAGAGGCATTAAGTCAGGTTATTGCAATCTTTGCATTTAAATACAGACCTATGTGTCTTTAAATTTGTAGTAAGCACTTTCCCTGAGCTATAGTCAATACAGAATGTAATAATTTGACAAAGACACTATAGCTACCATTGTTCTTAGTATTTGGTGATTTAGCTTTCTGACTGGAGTTCATGGTTTTATTTATAAAATGGAGTGATCTGGGACTTTTCAGACTGATAGTCCATCTTCTGCCAGAAGTCTTTAACTGAGATCAGTGGCTATGCACCAGTGAGAATCTCAGGGCATAGACAGCACAGCTGCAAGCATGGTTTTCCCTGAAGAACTACTTTTTCTATTGCTATCCAGATTCAAAATTGCTCATACTAGCTTGCCTCGTATGTATGCTGTTAAGCTTACTTGATCAAAAATAAATAAATTTTCTACATCTTCCAGTCTTGCGGTATGTTGCATTCCAGACTAACAATCTTAACCATTTCCTAATACTAGCCTGTCTTTAATCCCATTGAGACTTAAACCGAATTAATTCAGGTCACTTTCAAGAGCTGTAGAGAAATTATTGTACTGTTGCTTCAAGTGAACATTGGATGTTCATCATTCTATAGTTTTTTACATTTTAGAATGTGATAGTCACAGAACATAAAAAGGAAGGTACATATTTTACTGATAGACAAGTAATTTTTCTTTGAGGGGAGAAGGTAAACAGCAATGAAATACATCTGTCAGTATTTTGGAAATATATTTGCTTTTTAAATTGATAGACAAACTATGCAGTGTTGCATTTGTGTTGCCAAAGATAGGTGTCAGCACTTTTGTAATAAAACTAAGGAATAAATAAATCTGCAGTAAAAATTCCCCCCAGAATGACTTGTCTTTATTTAGATTCCTAACTCTAGGGGAACACATAAAATATAGGAGAAATAAGTTTTGATTTCTTGTATCTTATTTAAAATAAATTTCATGTTTGCATAGCATCTTTTAACTATAATCTCATAGACAGTTTTCAGTGTGTGAACACACAACTGTTCAAATGCAAATGCTGCAGAGGTAAAGGAGAAAGGGCAGTAAGTTCTTAATGTATATTGGGAGAAGGAATGGGAAAGTTTTGATTGGGCCACTGGATCTTTGTTAATTAAGCTTCCCCCCCCTTTTAATTTAGGGGATATGGATACCCAAGTATATCTGTAGAATAGTTTCTAAGGTCACTTCTGAAAGAGTGGCATGAATTATGAATTTGTATACTAAAAGATTGGGTTATGGCCTGTATGTGGCCATAAAAAAAGTGACAATTTGATAGCTTGCCTATTGAAATCCGTTTTGAAAGACCCACTTTATATTTTATGTCCCTTTCATTTGCAGTTTATTGCTGCTAAGTTGCCACTTGATGTTGCAACTGTGTATACGCATACAATATATTCTCTGCCTAGCGTTTGAATCTACAAGGTATTTGGTAGGGCTAAAAGAGGTTGTACGCTTTACTTTTCCATTGGGAACACTAGGTATGGCTAATTAAATCAGTTTTCTAAGTGAAGTAAGGCTTGTTCAAGATCACTATCAGTGCGTTTGCCAGTCCTCCCTGTTTCCTCCCTGCCTCTCCACTTCCCGATAGATTTTGCACATTCTGGCCATGAAGGCTTCCGATAGATTTTGGGGATAACTTCTTGATATGCTAATGGATGAGTCAAGCAGGAGTGATGCACAGCTGGATTCTGCTGTTCACTAACAAGGAAAAAATGATTGCGATAAAACGTGGTAATCAGTGACAGCCTTGCATGTAATAACCATGAAATGGAGATCTTGGGCTCCAGATCATGGCGTACAAGCAAGCAGACTTCACATTATTCAGGAAACTGTATTTGGGGTCCCATGGGAAGCAGCTCTGAAGGGTAAATGAATTCAGGAGAATGTCAGATCTTTAAGGACAGCGTATTTCAGGTGAAAAAAGGGTTCCTCCCCTGCCTTCAGGTACAAGGCCAAGGTACTCGGATGCATTCCTTGCCCTAATCTTCACCAACAGGGTCTCCCAGGTTTGTGTTTTTAGTGACTTGGTTTGAGGAGGAGAAGTACCAGCAGTGGACATGGATCAAGTCAAGGATTACTTGTAGAGAAGTTGGCCCTTACAAGTCCAGGGGACTAGATGGGCCCTATCCAAAGATGTTGAGAAAATGGGTCGTACGGTATCTTTCTACAGTATTTTGTAAGGATAATCTGCATCTGAAAGTAAGCAGAATGATGGATGACGCATGTGCATATAGAGGTATATATACACCTATATGTATACACACATTTTTCAAAATGCAGAATTATGTCAGTTACTTTGCAAATAGTCAGAACGTACCATCTATAGGTTTCTTTCTGCCACAAACTTATTTTTAAGTATTCTTTATTTTGTATTCCTGCATATAATGTCTAACTTTATAAAGCACTACATTTTAGTAATATTTTTCATAGACTTACAGAATAAATAAAACAATGATCTATGAACTGCTTATGAGTCTACAGGGGTCCAGCAGTATTTTCACAGTAGCATCACCTAATACTATGGTTTTGCTGGTGTTGCTGACTTTAGACAAGATGGCGAAGTGAAAGAATTACAACAGTAGAAGTTATTTAATATGAAAAAAACGTGAGGAGACTACAATTTTTCCATTATTGGCAAGCAAATGCATTGTTGTAACTATAAAGGTATTTTGTGAGGAAATGGAAGTCTGTTCAAATTTCAGGAAGTTGCAGTGCAAAGGCAGACAAGACAGATCAAATGAAAAAATCAATATAAATTTCCGAGGGTCATTCTGAATAGAAATTAAACCCTTTGTTGGAAGTTGCCAAGCAAAAAGGTACTATATAATTAATGTAGTCAGTGTCCCTGACATCCAGCTGACACAATTTTAAAAGCAAAGCATTTTTTAATTCTGGAAACTGAGCTTTTGCAACCAACTTTTGTGGATTTTCTTTGTTGTGTTTTTTTCTCCCCTTGTTTTATAACTGCAGTCCTGTATGGATTGACAGCTTGTAGATTCTTTTGCCTGCCTTAGTGGCACATCTGCATAGCTTATAAACAAACTAAAAGCTTTTTATATGTAGAAACTTCTGGCTAAGGAATATAATATGTAAAATTAGTTACAAAACAGGCTCTTTCCTTACATGCAGATGTGTTAACTAATTTTAATTAACTAGTCTTTAGTCAACATCTCAAAGTTTTTGAAGCTTCTTTATTTTAGCCACTCATATTTTCCTAAAACCTTGCATGCATAAAACATTATCATTTAGTAATATGTTTCTCAGAATGTAAGGGAAAAAAATTGGAAATTTTAATATTAAAACTGTAATAATGTAATCTATTTTTTAGTATCTGCTGGTCTACTCCATTTAGGAAAGACAATATGAAGTGCTTCCATAGGATCAGCAATGTGGGTTTGTTTTTTTTTCTTTACAGCCATCCTAAGTTCAAATGAGCCTGTGGATCCCATTTGTGCAGGTGCAGAATAGTTTTTTGTTAGGTGTGTAGAAAGTCTGGGCTCCCTGCATATGATGTAGAGCAGCACTGACCATGTGCATGCAGGAAACGCAATTCTTGAGATTGGTTGCAGAGTTCTTTCTATATCTGAGAAAGTTTTACTCTCTCTTGATCCAAGTGTAAATAACACACAGTTTAATGTACTATTTAATTTTCTGTTTTCAGACTATATTGATTGTACATGTTTCTTACTGAGCTTCAGTACAGATCCTTTGGCTAGAGTCTTCTTTTGCACTATCACATTTTCCACTACAGATTTGAAGACAGACTAAAGCCATTGTCATAGCATCTCAATACTCTTCTCCTTTTTGCAAACTGCCACTGAGATTATTGCTGATTTTCTGAAATATGTAAAATACCATAAAGCAGAAAAGTAAGCTATATGGACAAGGGATACTAAAATATTTAATCTCAGACATGTACAAGACTGGAAGAGAATTTATAAAGTGCTTAGTTAAAGGGCAAATAGAGTTTGTATTCATTCCTAAATTTGCTCAAATCCAGTAATTTTGTCAGTTCTGCTGTATATTTAGGTAGCATTAGTTCAAATACAGCTGTGCCTTTTGTAAATACATTATGAGGGTTTTAATAGTGTGTATTTTTCCTATTTGTGTTTTTTAATTTATCTCAGTTGCCTTTGGAGTTTGTATTACATTTGTTACATTCTTCCCCCCAATTAAATAGCACGTGTATATAAAATAATTGAGTTATTTTAGGTCTTGTAGGTTGTCATTTGTTTTCTTCAGGAAGACATTAGAGGCACTGTAATTAACACTACAGAAGTCCTTGGGCTGGCAAAATTGAACGACACAGAATTAACCCAAATCTGTGAAATTCTAGGGAGCAGGGAGACAGGTAGTCTCCCTGGATATGATGTGCAATTAGGCATCTGCCCAACTCATGTAGGTACTCGATATGCAGTCCTTCAAGCTTAGTGTTTTTGGAAGTTGTGTTAGTGTAAGCATTGGTTTTGAAACATTTTTTTTGAAGCCTCTAGCATATCTGTTACCAGGTAAAAAAATTGTATGAAGTTCAAATATGAGCACAACTTTATTTATAGTGTTTCCTTTAGATGCTAGACATTGGGAAGCACAGCTTAATAAAATAATATGTAGCAACACATCATAAAAATATATCAGAACAATACCTGTAAATAATTTTTAAATTAGTCCAACATATTAAAGTATCAGTGAGTGCTTTAACATGAGGAATATGTATATCTTACATAATTTACAACTACATAATTGAAGTTTAAAGACTTTATAGTTAACAATAAATAAAGTATTAGAATAGTACATTAAATGTTTCTGGTGTTTCCTGGATTCCATTGTAATATTTTGCAACAACTACACATTTTTTGTTTTTAATCACCTCATTAAGACATAATGCTCTTCTTGCACTGTCATACCAGATAGCCTGTTAATGGCTGGAATAAAACAAAAAGCTATCAGGGGCATATATGAGGGCTGATTAAGCGCTGTGTTGCTTTTGTTTTACTCTAGTGTAGCTCCACTGAAAGCAGTTGAATGACAGAGGTATAGTAATACAGTGGTGAAATGGATCACTTAAGTATGTTTTGGTTATTGAAAAGAGAAGAGCCCACACTAGGGAAGGTGTTTCAGTGCAGTGAATTATAGTCTGAAAATTTTTGGTGTGATCATCACCACTGTACCTGAGACACTTGATTTGAGAAATAAACAAGCCTAATACAAGTTCTTCAGCATTTAGTCTGTTTGTCTCTTGCAATTGAATCGCCTGTTATACACTAAATGAATGTTTAATCTTTGTAGATGTGTGGATAACCATTTTTAAAAAGTAATCTGAAAGATCTCAGAAGACAGGGGTGGAAATGTTTCCAGAATATATGAAAAGATGGACAGTCATTTAAGAGACCCAAGAAAATGTTCTAAAGAAAAGTAATGGCATGAAAGAAGACCAGTGGATCACAAAATGCAAGAGACAACTGAGGAATAAAAAGAAAGGAGAAAGGCAGTATGGGATGTTAAGTGTTATAAGGCAAGACTTTCATCATGGTGAGCACAGAATGTAGATTGATTGGTTAAACATCAATATGTTTACAGGTTAGTTATTTTTCTCAATTATAAAGGACACGGTCTTTTTGTGTTCTTTAAAAAATAAAGACATTCCATGAATATGACAGTGTAAGAGGGAGGTCAGTATTCAAGGAAAGTAGGTTTTTTTTCCAGAGAACTGTAGCAGAATTCTGCCTAAATACAGGCAGAAGAATTTTTGCTGTGAAGAGTATGCCACAGGAAAATGAGCAGGGATGAGCATCACCTGCTATTAATAGCACTGTGCTGTCAAGATCTCTATCTGTCTATGTATCTATCTAATCACAGTCATAAAAAATTCAAATGATACTACCCATGAGTAGCCAGGACCCAGTATTCTGTCCTGGAACAAAGGAGGAACTTCGATGTCAAAGCTAAATATGTGATTGATCAAATGTGGACTTGTAGCTTGTTTCCTGACAGTTAAATTGTTTATGTGCTTACATACATGCTTACACATCTGCAAATGAACCTACTCAAAGGACTCACCATCTATGTATGCAGCATATAGATGGTGCCCTACCACACACCTAAACCTGTTTCGGAGTTTATAACCTAGATATTCCACACCAGAGTGGCAGAAATCCTTTGACTATACCAAATGCATGTAGCAACAGATCAGATTTCAGTACATGTGTCACAGTAATTGTTCTGTCCACCATTTATATCGTAACATGGAGATTACAGCATTTAATCAATAATCATGGTTGTAAACATGCTTTAGACTGTAGTCATGGAAACTGTCCTTTAGAGGATTGGCCACTTGTATTGGAGCGGAGATAAGACTATCATGGCAGAGACTCGTCTTCCATCTATTTTCTTGAAGGACAGCGCAACGAGAAATAGCAAATTTATGGGGCTGGAAGCAGTGTGATCGGCTTTGTCTTTGTGAGAGATCTTGTTTTAGTATTCTTCATGAAGTCATAATCCTGACTTATGTTCCCTGTTCTTAATGCTACTTACATATTTCATGTAAAGATTGCTAAATGTAAAAAGCTAGCTTTACATAATGCTGGCCTCCTGCGTTCTCAGGTGAGTGCCCTCATTCATTCAGATACTAAATCATAATGCATACTTCCTTAGACTTTGATCTCTTTATTCACAAGGGTATACCTGAATTAACCAGACTAAGAGTGGCATGAACCTTTGGCTTGGTAATGAACGAACCAAGCATGGAATGATTAAGGAATGCGGCGAATGAAGAGACGGGACGCAGCTTGATGCAAGCAAATGTCAATTTATTGTACAGAAGCACCAGTTTATATACACTTTCAGAAGCTGCGCGTTTTAAACAGATTGGTTCTTGAAGCTAAGCCTTGCATACTAGGCAATCCCCGATTGGTGGTTAACTGCCATCAATTAACAACAAGGTGTTATCTTTCCTTGGCGCCATCCGTCTCCCACCCCCCTGTGCTCTGCAAACATGCCTCATCATGTTAATTGTTGTCTAGACAAGCTCGAGCAAATTCCCCTCAGCTAACTGATTGCCGCGCATGGTCCCAGTTTGCAGACCGCTCCTGCATCTCCCCCTTCCTGTTGCACAAAAAGAACCTTTGGAACCGAACAAGTAAAAACAAGGTATAAGTAATAGAACAAATAAAAAAGCAACTAAGACATTATCAGTGTCAAAATAACCCACTGTCTCTATTCCATACAATTTTACAATTTCCCCTTTTTGTTTTTGAGCAGCTAGTGCCAGGTTTGCCATGTTCTGCAGGGCCCTTGCAAACATGACAGCAACTAAGGTAATAGCAAACAAACAATACTGCCAATTGAGTGAATGGATGCCAAAAAAGGCTGAAATTTTCTCAGATTTTGATAACATGTTGCTGCAATGGGGCGCCTAAAATCCACGCAGCGCATACCATCAAAATCCTCACAGCCATATCCTTGAACCAACAACAAAAAGCAGTGGCAATTTTGACTCACATTCTTAACTGCCTACCAAACAAGGTGATTTAACTCTTTAATGCTTTCCCTGCTGTTACTCCGGATAAGAGAAGAACGGCTGCGACACGTTCCCATCACAGCCTCCCACTACATTAACATCTACAGAAAGACAATTATCGACATTCAAAGTGTAAACAATATCATCTTCTTTTGGATTAACATTATACATAGGTGGAAAGGCACACCAAACAAGAGCTGGTTCAGTCAAAAAGTTCAAAACATAGCATGCCTTCTCTGAACATACCTCTGGGGTCATTCCCTTCATTCCCTCTCTTTTTTATGCAAAGAGAAACACTTTTACCGTAACAGAGAAGCCCCTATTTACATCTCTGAGCCCGGACGCAAACCGCAGCTGTATGCTCCACCAGGCTCAGGGCAGAAATCATTCATGTAGTTACAATGCTATATATCTCTACAAGCATGCAGACACCTATTAAACACTAGATAACCATGTTTATCTTTCCTATTCTCCTTCACAATACCTAGCTGTTCTCTCATCTCTTGTTAGGTCAAATATTCTCCAGTTTCCTCTCCTATCTCTCTCTTCAGACATTCTATATCCTCCCCTTTTTTGCTTGTTAATTGCGAGGAGGCAAAGGGTGTGTGTAGCTGGGTGACCATGACCTGCTTTATGTTACAATCAACTAAACACTGGATACAGAAAAAAAAAAAGTATGGGAGACATAAGGCAAACATCACTAAGGTGGTTAAAGATAATTATAATAAATCCTGTAATACTTTTGAGTCATGGCCCAAAGTTTCCCAGCCGTGAGAAGAGACCAAAGGCATCCCGCCCCTGGCTCTGTTGCAGATCTTTGTTTTAAGGCTTTTGAGTTTTGTATACTTTTGTAAATTAATTCACAGTGGTCACTCAGATTCACGTAACACATCCTATCAAAGTCTTCACACTTGTGTCCCTGTGCTAATAATAAAAATCAATAGCAACTCGGTTCTGTAGCAACATATGATGGACAGAATCAACATCTGTTAATAAGCCAGAAAAAAAAATATTATTTGTAGTATTACTTTGTTTAGCAAGCCAGCAGCCTAATTTACTAAGCAAGTTAAAAGCGTGTACTATTCTTACAGAAGAGATTAGAGAAGCAAAAATCTGTTATGCTGCATTCCAGAACTCAGCCTGAGAATTACAGTCTGCTGTGAGTTCTGCGTTACAATCATTTGACACATGTTGGGGTTGCAATTGTGAAAGTTGCCCGTTTACAATTTTCATTGGCATTATCACAGCTAGTTGTTTTAAAAGCATCCCTTGAGCTTCCTGATGTTCGACTTGTTGCAAAATATTCTGAAGCCAATCAATCAAGTTAGTATTACAGTTAGTGACTCTCTAGGACCCTGCAAGACTGTGGCAAGACTCCCGCATCCGGACTGCCTTAATAGCCATCTCATTCATTTGCAAACAGTTGTCCCTGGGATACCTTGCCTGAGTCACAGAATCGGCACAGTTAATTTTCTCCAGCCAACTGCTCATAGTTAACAGCAATTCCCCGATTAAGGTTTTCAATCAAGGCCACTACACATAGCTCACAAAAATCAAATAACCACATCATATACTGTATCAGTTAGTACCATACAAAGCAATGACTTCCAATCATGCAGTGTGAGCGTATAAGGCTCTGCCATCACTTCAAGAAGGGACATAGCAAATGTATTATGAATCCTCCCTTCCCGCACTGCTTTTCTTAACCCTTTAACAGCCTCGTATTGCACAGGCTGCCACTCTGCAGGTTGATTTGTCTGACAAAATACTGAACATGCCATAGCGACTCCCAAAACCCATCACTGAAGTGTTTCCCACTTGCATTCCTGCCACCAGTCCCTCAGACCCCCTTTCACCCTCCCCAAAAATACAATCAATGCATCAGGAGAGACAAGGGGGTGGGGGAAAGGTCTAGCTCCTTTTCCAGATCTATAGGACCTGGATCAAAAGGTTTATCAGTGTCAATAAAATCATTGTCCGAGTTGTCCTGTTCCCGTGCTTGGTCCTGTGTTGTGAGGGTCGCTGCAATCAGTGACAGAAGCTTTGGGGGCAGAGGAGGTGTGGACGGAATCGCCATCGCTGACTGTGTCTTGAGAAGAGTCGCGCTGTCGGTGGAATTTACAGCTTCCTCTGGTTTAGCACCGTTAGTAGAATTAGTCCACACTTGGCAAAGAGTAGTCAGAATTTGCCACCAAGATGCTAAATGCATTCCCGACACGGAGCTCCCCTCCGCGGCAGCATCATACAATTGGCTGCTGTATGTGCACACTTTCATTCTTTCAAAGTCTCTAAAGTTTCTTGGCTGCTCACCTGTCTCGATGAATACAGGTGTTGTCCTCGGGGTTTAGGTTGTCCGCCTGGTCCAGACAGCAAGTTCAGCCAAGCCGTCTCCTCCGGAACACAGCCCTCTTCATGAGCTGTCTTTTTTATCGACCAGTTCCGTCCTTATTCTTCCAAGGCTTCGGAACACCACCATAGGGGTCACCATTTGAGGAAACTGAGGCACGGACTCCCTGATCTGACTAGAAGACCCTTCATGAGTCCATATACGTCTCTTTCTGGGGACGAAGCCTGATTCCCCGTTACGGATTTCCCACAGCTCACCTCTCAACTCCGGAGGGATTTCTGCCGGCTCCTGCTTCCTTTCAGCAGATCATTCAAAGTTCTGTGGGATTCGCTGCATGTCGCTCAGATAGGCGATTCGAGAGCCCTTCACGTTAGTTCCTTAAACGCATCACGTCGGGGTCACCAATTTGCGGCGAATGAAGAGACGGGACGCAGCTTGATGCAAGCAAATGTCAATTTATTGTACAGAAGCACCAGTTTATATACACTTTCAGAAGCTGCGCGTTTTAAACAGATTGGTTCTTGAAGCTAAGCCTTGCATACTAGGCAATCCCCGATTGGTGGTTAACTGCCATCAATTAACAACAAGGTGTTATCTTTCCTTGGCGCCATCCGTCTCCCACCCCCCTGTGCTCTGCAAACATGCCTCATCATGTTAATTGTTGTCTAGACAAGCTCGAGCAAATTCCCCTCAGCTAACTGATTGCCGCGCATGGTCCCAGTTTGCAGACCGCTCCTGCATCGGAACAGTGGGATATGGGAAACAGAAATTAATTCAGGTGGTAGAGACCGTATCATAGGATCCTTGATCTTAAATGAGTGTTCCAAGGTATTAATTGTATATGCTTTCAATATTCAGCTGCAAAGCAGGCTGAAACGGTTGTCAAGTCCTAGAGGGATATATTTTCAGTCCCTTAAATAAAGAGGCTATCAAGCCAAATCTCTTTTAATCATTTGTCTGCAGGTCTGTTGTAGAAACCTAGACTCTGAAGAACACCCTCTGCCCCTGTTGCTAGACCTGCCTTTCTCGTGCAGTGCTGCACTGTGTAAAGGTACTCCACCTGCTCCAGTGCAGCACTGAACACAGGTGATCTAGCTCATATTGTAGAAATTACATACCTTCAGTAGCTCAGTTCGGTACTTAGGCCAGTTGACCTTGCACTTTGCAGGACTATGCCGTTCTGGTAAACTGATTTGCTGACACAGCTTCTTTTGGTTTGAAGACTGGGGACCTTTTATTCATTGGTAGCTCTTGCGTTTACATGGCATTGCATTACACAAGGACAACATGCTCTTTGTGTCTAGGTGAGGTGAATTTCTGCTTTGCAGCCTGGTTGTGAATCCTGTTTTCAGGCCCTAAACTCTCCTTATATAGGTCATTTGCATGCCTATGCCAGATTATAAATTCCGTGTTGGGATCAGGTGCCTTAAAGTTGGGTAAGATGATATTCTGTGTCACCACATATGGTGGGACCAGGACTTGCAGTATAAATGGAGAAGTGAGGCAAAATAAATAGGAAAGAGGTGAAAGATTGCTCAGAGATTGTGAAGTTGGACTGTGGCAAAGTGGAGTGTAGAATCTAGAAACTCTAAATCAAGTCCAGGGTCTTGATCAGTACGTTGCATTATAATTTGAAAATGTATCTGCCTGTAGACACAGATACAGCAAATACCTGTGAACACTGAAGACAATTTTTTTACTCAACATTTAAGTAAAAGGAATCAGATTCACCCCTCAGCTATCCTCTGAGAACCCGAGGAAGGGATTCAACCCAAACTCAAATTAAGCTATTAAAGCTACAGAGACATCGTGGGTCTCTGACAGTTTCTTAACTGATGTATTTTCCTTGGTTAAAGAGATTTTATTAAATATGATACATAGTTGTAAGATCACATTTATCTGGGTAATGTTTCTTTATATCTGTATCACAAATAAGTAGATAGGCCAATGAGTCAAGAATTTTAGTGGGAAATAATTGCATAATGTGAAAAAAGTAACCAACAGCAGCCTATTGTGCCCAAAGTAAAAGGCTAGTGCATGTATACATAGCTGTGTAAATCAGCAGAATAGTTTCCTAAAAAGGTTTTGTTACTAAGAATCTAGTGTATAATATTAATGCCATCTCATCCAACAATTTCCCACTAATCAGGGTGTTTCAGTCATAGCTCTTTACTCATGTGCTCAAAACAGTTAAGATAGTTAAAATACAGTTTCTGAAGCAAACCCAGCATACAAAACACCCATTTTTTATTTTTAACATAAATAATAGTGTATTTTTAGTGGTTTGATGAAGTGTCATGAGCTGCTTTTAGAGTATTATCTTAGAAATGAAATGCTACAATACTCAATATGAATTTCCAATCATTTTGTGTCTGTGATAACTTTACTTACTTTAGTTTATTTTCTATTAGTAGAACTGCTGTGTCATTTTTTCCTTCTACTAGAAACAAAACACCTTTAAATATGATTTTCTTTTCATTGATATAAATTAATTTCTGTGAACTCTGTAAACATTGTTCTTTTCATTTCTCTATGAAAAAGTCAAAATAATTCATGAATAACACAGACTGTTATTAGGAATTTTGGGTTGCATTGATCATACTTAAAATAAGTGCTTGTGCATTCAACAGAGATCATAAAAAATTGCAATCTTAGTCTGCTGAGTGCTTTGCTGTTCTAAGAATGAGTAAATGCTCCAGGCTGCGTGTGTTGCATGTGTTTCTGGAAGAACAGAATTTTATGAACAGTATGGCTTCCTCTTTCCTTCTTTGAAAGAAATGGTGCATATGAGAAACTGAAATGGAAGGTGGAAAGGCTAAATCTGAAGGGCTTATTTTTCCAGATTTACTTTTTTGCACATTTTGTTTGCAAGTTGGGAGTAATTGGAATTAAAAGGTAGAGAAAAATAAAGGCAATATAAAGAAAAAGGTGATGATGCTGAAAAATTTACTGGTTTGGATAACAGTAAAAGATTTCATATTCCCTTAGTGTACCCATGAAATGATTTGATTGCTAAGTAGTTCAAAATTTTTTAGTATCTAGTGTTCGCTGTTTTCCTAAGCTGAATATCAGTCTTGATAGAAGATCGTAAAAAGTACATGCCCATAGTGTATTTGTGTCCCTGCAGGTCATTAAATTTCTTCTAGGAGTGTCAGTAATTGATTTGGGTAAATTTGTCTTTTTTTGTGGAAGTGATACATTGGTTTTTGTAGAATTATGAATAGTGCATAGCAGCGTTATAAGACACACCATTCAACCTCTAGCATCAGAGGATAACTGCAGTGGTCATGTTGCTCCTTTAGGGGCACATCTTCAAAGTTACATCTTCCAACAACTATTAAAGTTCAGGCGAGAAGATAGCAGATTGATTATACCAGTTACCCTTTCTAAGGATGGTTTATGGGTATCTTTTGTTGTCAAAACACATATATAATAATCTGATAATTGACAAAATAAACTTGTATATATCTTAAAGATTAATTAGGAGGTATATTCAATTCAAAGATTAAATCTGCCAAAAATGTTAAATATTATATCTTGAGTGATCAAAATTACCTATTGTTTTGCTTTTTTTATTTCAACAAACTGTTGAGACAGGTCTTTGCTCTCAGAAAGAAATACTAGCCTCCTATAAACACCTCCTAGGTCTTGGCAGTGGGTATTTAATTGGCTGCTGAATATGAGACATATTGTGTTAGTATCCACTGCAAATATAGCCTGATTAATTGAATTTTAAGCTTTCCTTAATTAAATCTTATTTTAATAATTTTCGGTTTGCAGGTCCTGTGGAATTCAAAACATCCTCATTCTGCCATAAAGCCAATGAAATTCTAGAATCCTAGTCACAAATTGCAGGCTTTCTCCTAGAAAAGAAACACAGTAAGAAGAAATCAGTGTTACTTGATCTAACTACTTATTACCATCATTATAGTCACCACATATGAACATTATTTGACATTACTTTCAATTTCCCTACACTTCGTTTGCCTTTATGTATTGTAAATTACACTGTCATTTTTTTTTGGCACATATGTACTACATTAGATTAAGCTTCACCACAGGCTTTGTCCTGTACTTTCAGCCAGTATTAAACTACAATTTAAGTCATGTTGTAGTGACCTAACAGCGTCATTATAGTCTCAAACAAATAAAGGCTTAGAATGGTTCTTGAAATAAAAGGAAAGACTCCCATTAATTTTCACCATTCATCAGATTCTCCCTAATTATTCATCGTGAAGTTTATTAATTACAGAAGCAGGATAGGGTTTAACTGATTTGACCTTGTGTACCTGATGGACTGTTGTATCATGCCTAGCTAGTTTGGTGAATCTCTTTGTTTTGGTTTTCTGTAGTTTGCATATATAATCATATCAATGTAGTGGGCCTTTTTCTTTCTTTTTTTTTTTTTTTTTTTTTTTTCAGTCTACAAGCAATGAAAAACAAGTCTGTAAGTGTGGCTTTGAAAAGAGACATTTAATGTGAATTTCTTCTATCGTTATATGAAACTATAGATATATACAATGCATTTTATGTGAAATACAAAAGAGAATGAGAAATGTCAGATGTCATAGGCTATACTAGTTAGCATCAGCAACTACTCAGAAGTAGTGCAAAAAATAATTATGCTGTTGTTTTCTTACTCTGTTTCTTTTTAAGTAAATTTGGTAATGCAACGGACTGCATTGTCTGTTTGACATTGATATTCCACATACACAAGGAATAGAAGGATGTATTAATGGAGACCGTAGTACTGTGATTTTCTAACAGCAGAATAAGAATGGATTTGAAGGAAAGGAAATATTTCCTGACTCCTAGTGCTTTAGCTGCAGGCTGATAAATAGTGTGGTTTGGAATCAATTTCAGCATTGATCTGAAAGATAATCCTCTTCACAACAACCACGTCCCAAGGTTTTTACTGTCAGGTGTGAAAATGAATGGCAGGTTCTAAATAAATTTTTTAAATAAGGAGAAAAAAACAACAAATGAAATGAGGCCTACAGGGAGAGGGGTAGTTATTTGTCTGTCAAACATGAGCTAATACACTTCAGACATTTACTTATAAAAAAAGCGAGCCGTACACGGAAAGGGTATTTATTTTCTTAATTGCCAAAACGATGCTCTGAAATTGAAGAATCAATCATGTTTATTGTTATATGTGGGAAATTAAAAATATACAGTATACGGTAATTTAACTTGCAGCACAAGGAATCCATTGTGCACTTCTAATCGATATTCTGTACTTCATGCTAGCTTGGTCATGTAGGGCACCAGGAAGGGAAGAAAAAGCTATGGATGTAGTCGGCTGTTCAACTTGGAAGAATAAACACTCCGCAACAAATAAGGATTACAAGTACCTGAGAGAATACATGTTGGTGTTTAGAGTTGGAATGTGTTTAACGCAGTGTCTAAGAATTTCTGAGAATTAGAAATAAATAGTTTTAGCTTTCCATCTATAATATGCTAGAGGAAAGAAAGAAAATATTTTACTGTTCTGTCAAAAGATGAAAAGCTCATCCTATCCCATAGGCCATAGCTAAATGGAGTTAGGGAGCTCCTATCTATCTAATCTTCATTCTGACTTACCATCTTCATTACTTTGTCACATTAACATACTTGGTTTAAACTCAAGGGTGTTTTTGAGTAAGGCTCAAGTGAATTACACTTCTGACAAGCTGAGCAAATGTTTCCCTGTGGTACGGAGGGTGTCCATACTGCAGCTTTCAGATCCTGCTTGAACTTGCTCTCACATCATGAACTAGTTACCTGACATGAGAATTCAGGGACGTCTCACTTGTAGTTGCAGTTTCACTCCCCTTATCTAAAATTTCCCAAGATTTTGAAATATTATGCCACTGCATACAATCAATTTAATTTCTTTCAGACTCAGCAAATACCATTGAAATATATCTAGTCAAGACCAGTAGTTAATTACAGTATGTATGTCATTGTTATATATTATGACATCTTTTTTTGCATCATTTAAAATACTTTTTAAATGAATAGTGATGATATTTAAGATGTTATGCAGGCATCTGAGTTTAGCCATCACTAAAATGAATTTGATTTCACATCTGAGATACTGCTTCAGTATCATTCTGCCAACACGGGTAGCCAGTATTGTACTGGTTGTGCTGTCGGTCACATTTACAGCTTTCCTGCTTCTCTGCAAACAGTTTCCAGACTAGATTGAGGTTGTTGCTGTGATATTTTATTATCTCAGGTTTTCAGATATTCTTTTCACATATCATTCTAGTTTCTACAGTAATTGTTTCCACATGATCCAGCTTTTCTCTAGTCCACATCTGACCTGTAGGCAGAAAACCTACATTCACAGAGAGGCCACTCTGTGAAATGAATGGGAATTTTGCCACAGACAAAGTAATGGCCATGATATCACTACCTTTCCTACCCTTAATGAGGATCCACCATGTCAGAGAAACAGGACAAAAGTACACAAGTGTTTCTGATGCGGGTCTTGGTGATTTATTTCCATTTCAGAGAGACCGCAAAGCTTGTAGTAGTTGAAGTAGAAACTGCTATACTTCCCGAGATGCATTTCAATAAAGCTAAACATTGTGGATAAAAGCTAGGTAATTATATGCATTGTTTAGAGCATTAAAAATATTTCTACTCAGTCTTTTAATTAATACTTGCAGGACACTTTGCAAAATTAGAAAAGAAAGGGTAAAGTTTCTAAGAACACTACTGACCAGTAAAACGTGTCTTTTTGGAAGTGAAACTGGAATACTGAAAACATTTGAACTGTGCAGAATACGGAGAATAAATAATCCAAGACAAACTGCTGAGAGATTTTCAAGTAGCAAGAAAATAGTTACATCTTTGAAATTTGGCAGGATAGTAATCCTGGGAATGATATTCTTACAAGTCACTATGAATTCTTCTGTGTTTCGTATTCGTCAGGACCTAATTTCATAACTTCCAGTGGCAGCATGTTTGCTCTTTCCACTTTTGGAATATTAGATTTTTGAAATACCAAAATAATTTTTCTGTTTCTTAATCTTAAAGCCTAACAGAGCTGTATTTGATATAGAAGATATATCTGCAAATGTAGGGTCATTGCCTTTGGCTGTAAACAAGAATTATTCCTCATCTACATACCTTACATATGAAATTGGATAATAAGCTTTTGTTTAATAGTGGTATCAGAAACAAGCAGTTGTTTTCTGTGAGTATATGAGTAATTTTACTGTTTATTATTCATACTTCTGGTTCCTGTCGGAAAGTGCTGACTTTCATTGGTGAGTGAAGTAGTTCGTAAGTGCCAAATTTTACTAATCCTGCATAAGCCTCTGTGCAAACATCACTAAATCAAAATGTACATTGACAGAAATAAAATAATTTTACATCAATAGTTACTTTCAAGGTGAAGTATACTGAAAACAATTTTATTGTTACAAATATTAACTGATGAGAAGCTATTATGCTTTTGATTTTCAGTTCACTATAATAGTGAAAAAGCACACAAAACGCAAGTGAGAATAATTGTAGGTCAGATCATCTAGGAGTAGTGCTGGCAAAAAACATTTTATTACCTTCTTAACTTTTGTCTGAGCTTGGATGATGATATTGGCTTTTACATACTGATGCAAGTCTAGATTAATATTGCTGGTTTTATTGATTTAATTAGTCATGTGAACCTTCAATTTCATTAATGTTTTTTATTGACTGAATCGATACAAATTATATTAGTGCTTCAAAGCATGAGTATCAATTCTGGGAAGCCTTCTGCTAACACTTAAACTTAGAGCTTACATAGAGAAAATAACTTGTACTTTTTCAGTTTTTTAGAAACTTGTCTTTGCTTCTGTGAAGGAAATTATTATTCAAGAATTCCCTTCTATGAAGGGACACGTTTCTGAGTATAATACTCTCGGCCTGCTATTTCGGATCAAAAGAATTCTAATTGTTTTAGTGGGTGTCACCTAATTAAGTTTGTGTCTGAATTTTAATAATGTTTAGAAGAGGGAAAAATAAGAGGCAGTATGGTGGAATGAAAACGTAAGTGGGGAAATAAGGACAATATGGACAATTAGAAGTGAAGTAAAAAATATGCCTTGCAAGGTCATTAGCTTGGAAGTAAATTAAAAATAGTTGTTACTTAATATATTTATGTGGACATTAATGTTGCATTGTTGATCCATCTGAAAGTTGCTTGATGAAGATTTCGGTGAGTGACAGTGAACAATGGAGATGAAATTAGAATCAAATTTAGACATGAATATTTAATAAAGACATAATAATGTAAGACTGGAATAGTGATTTAAAGTAGAACCATGTACAGTGAGTGCTGAGTAGTCACTCACCTAAATAAAAATTTCTGGACATCTTTGCACCTGATTCACAGTGCCTCTGAAATACTTCAAGAAGGATAGTTTACATTAGAAAGGGTACAACAAATTTCTGCATTGTTCACAAGTTTCTTCATTCTGCTCAGTGGCTTTGCAAGAGGAGTATGAGTAGACTCTCCAGTACTCCCTCCTGTTTGCCATAAGGCTTTAATAAAGCATACTGGAGGCAGACTACTTGAAAAGAGTTTGCTTGCTTTATTCAGTGCTTACACACTTGCTTATTATATCTGTAAGACAAAAGAAATAATAGTAATGTAATTAAAATGGGACTGTATGTTTTATGCTATTATAAATATGTTTTTAAATAGGAAACTGACAAAGTTTGGGTTTGGGGTTTTTTTTTGAGCTATTGAAGTTTTAAGGGTTCATTTTTGGTTCTGGTTGTTGAACTGAATATTTATAAGGCAGTTCTTTTGGCTTCAGAGACTGAATACATTTGAGACAATCAAGTTTTCATTTTCATTCTTTTTTAAAGCAATGGGAAAAAAGGTTTAAAAATAGTTATTTTGCTGTGAGTCTTGGGCAGGACTGTACAACAGCCAGAACTACATGAATCTAATCCCAAGTGGAGCCTCTCTGAAGCAATCATGTCAATGTAAATGAAGAGGCTAACGTGGTCAGTTGATAAAATTATTTGTTCTGAGTCAGCTGTAGAATCGGTTCTTTGGTAGCTTGCTAATAGAACATCAAACGTTTGGCAGAATTACCTTTAAGAAGAGAAGCAAAATAGAAAGCACTAACCACTGTTGGCTGTTAAAGTACCCATCACCTTTTAAAATGAGGGCTTTAAACTCTAAGAAATTTGTCAAATTCTGTATTAATAAAATATTAATGAAGTTCATTTATATTTTAGGACAAATTGTGACCCTGGCTAGGCAAGGCAACAAAGTCTTTGTGACCTTTCCTCTACCATGTAACACTGCAGTGTCAGTCATTCTCTAAATGGTGACTTTAAGCCAAGTGGATCTTTCAGCTTTTCTGGGGGCAAGATTTGTATTCCCTCTCTCGATATCTAACAAGCCACTGAAATGGCAGAGGAAAAATAAGATACATGCAGAAAAGACTATATATATTTACATGAGGTCAGACTGGATGGCTTCCAGGCGTTTCTTCCAATCTGATTTATTCAATGGTTAAATTAATTGAGCTTTCATAGCTGGTTGTTGTGGCTGTTATAGCAGAGGTGTAACTTCTTGTGAGTATGGTGATAACTGTGACTATCACAGTCTTACTTCTTTAATTTATAACTCATCAGGATAAAAAGGGTGGTTTCCAGTAGTAAAATACTGAGAAAGAGGAGGAAAGAAGGGACATAGCCTATAAAAAAGACCTGAGAAACTATTTTACTGACTATGCTACTTCATTTTCTTAAGTCAGCAGAGTCCAGCTGATGACTTGTTGCAATAAGTTCGGAGTGTTTACCTATTGCCTGCTGCCTCTGGTCTGGAGGAAGTACAAAATACTTGCCTGAGAAGTTCAGAAATAGCTGACCAGTTTGTTTTGCATATTGTTGGATCAGAGTTTGTAGCTGCTGCTGTATCAACACGCAAGTACTGCTGCTGCCACTACAGGGACCTTCTGGGGAATTGCAACACTAGGATCCAGCCCACCTGACTGTCAAGTTAAACCAGCTTTTAGGTTACTGGGACAGTAGCATAACATTTGGCAATATTAGAAAAAATAAATATGATAAACAGAAAATATTTTTAATGTGTGTTCACTATATTGAATAGATATACATAAGCTTCTAGACTGTTTTGGATTCACCTAAGTTCAGCGAAAACTCTGGCTTTACAGTTTTAATTACTGTCAGATTCCCAGCTGTCTTTGGTCTTGATATTATAGCAATACATTCAGTAAAAGAGGAGCAAAAAACCAATGTACACATGCTGTTACTTGGAAATGTCATTGATTTTTCCTATATTGGCAGCTGGCCTCCTGAACAGGATTCACAGTTTAAGAATATGCCAAGATTTATTTTGCACTTCATATGGTTTACTATTTTATTACAACAGAGCAAATAACCTTTGATATTACTGTACAAAAATGAAATGTTCTATAATTAATAAAATTGTTCAGATTTCAGGACTGCAGCTATCAACAGGTGCAAGTATGTTTTCATTTAGACCTAATACATTTAAACATATTTTTTCAAGACTTAACAACATATTGTACAACTTACAGCATTGCTTCCTCCTGTTCCATAACATGAAATCTAGTATAAAAGACTGCATCTGATGCTGCTCTTATTCTTGCTGTTACTGAAGGTGATTTTTAGAAGAGCAGTTCATTCAAGGAAGGACAGAGTAGGTGGAAATGATTTTTCTCTAACATATATGTAAATTCTTAATGAAGTTTAATGCATCTTAAACAGTCATACTCTTCATGCTCTAGAATAACATGATTGTAGAGGAATGAAGGCAGTGGGTTGATTAGCATTGATAACATGCAGCTGTGGCCTTGCCTCAGAGGCAGTGGGTTGATTGACGTGGATGGTGTGCAGCTGTAGCTCGTTCTGTTCCTGCTAAGTAGTTAAATAGCCCTGAGGATGATGGGGGAGGTGGTCAAATGGGTGAGGAGCAGTGTGGTCTGACCTCTGGAGGAAGGAGAAGCAGCAGGGACAATAGAATCTGACCTATGGTAAAAGCCTTGTTGCAGCCTACTAGTTTGTTTGTTTTGCAACAATTGGTGCCCTATGTGAGGCTGACTGAGCTGGACCCCGACTATAACAGATGATGATGATGTTTGTTTAACTATCACTGGATATTCACAAAAGAAAGAATTTTATTTTAGCTGATTGAATTGACCCTAAACATGTGCTTCAGGTAAGTTTGGAGAAATCTTTTTTTCCACAGTTGTACTTTACCTCCTGGGAATTCTTGTTTGAGAGCTTGTTGCCCCTGGTCTCCTTTTCAGTATGGGTCTCCCTGGCTTGAATAGATTTCCCTTTAGTTACTCAGAATTATACAACTGGTTGAATCATCAAACAGATCGCAATTAGAAAAAAAAAATCATGTAAGATCATGCACCATGGCTTTCGGCAAGTTCAGTGTGTGTAAATCTGCTTGCAAATAAGGGAATGAAATACTTCCTTACATATTTCAGCTGAGTAATCTGAAACAAAATCCTTGATTTGGATGTAGCTGACTCCAAAGGTGTCATTTTGACCTTCCAGATAGAAAAACATGTTTTCTCATCTCCCAAATGAGAATTGTCTTCAAGCAAGTTTATGACCATCATGTTTCGTATGTTACGAATGTGACTTGAAGTTCCTAGCCAGTTTAGCTCCTCGGTGTGCATGTGCAGGTGTGCATGCAGGCACTGGATGCTCTCTCTTTGAGTGGAGCCTGACTAGATCAATACCAGGCTCCAGGTTGTATAATCTGGTTTGGCTGATAAACTCTTGTGAGAAACTTTCTTATAATCGCTGAAGATTTGCTCATTGTTTATATTTATTTAAAGAAGTTTGTAACTTTCTGAGTTTCCTCACACAGCCTCGTGGATAATTTAGAATAGGCATACAGTTACATATTTTAGCTTGATCATTAATATTTATCAACTATAGCAGTTTGTAGCACAGCCATATAAAATACATGATCTGAAATACAGAATTACTTTCCTTTATTACTATAGTTAGAAAATAGAGAACTCTGCTGGACAGCTTGTAGTTCTAAAGTGTATTATCTCTTTAGGTTTGAGTGCAGATGCTCTTCAAAGAGCTGGTATACTCACTTCATATTGATGAGCTACTTCATGTTGTTTTGGTAAAGACCTCAATCTGGAGCTGATGGAACAGTGCTGAGTTGGAAACTGTACCTAACATACTTAACTGGAAGACTAAAATTTAAGTAAAGAAAAAATAAATCACAGTATTTTTGTTGAAAATATGTGAGCTTCCTAACATTGCAGCCTGTGCTTTGTAACTGAGAATAAAATCTGTGCCATCATGACTTAATTCTAAATTAAGGACAACAAATTTTTTTGATTACTTTTCTTTTTGTTAGTTTTGTCACTGTCATATCATTGTGAATTATGCATGAACTGAAAAATATACTGTTATATTGCAATGAAAGAAAATAGCCGACAGTGCTTTAGTGCAGAAAATGGTTGACTAGACTCATAAGTTAAAAAAAACAAACACCAAAGTTGGAAGAAAAAAATAAAAAACGTAGCTCATGTATGTTGTCCCACAGATTTAATATAGCATTTCAGTGATGCTTTCTGGTAGAACTGACAACTTTATAAATTCTTTCTTATTTGGACCAAGCACTAGTTTCTGTCTGTACCATTGATATATCTGTTCAAAGCTCTTTGCAACATGGTGTGTGCCTCTGTGCCCTCTGTGGTGTTTGGTGGCATGACAGAGATAGGACACAGCGTTGTGCACCTCCTGTGCCAGATGCGCCAGGCATACAGCCGGTTGATCACAGTGCCCAGTGAATAGCAGAAGGTGCCTCATGTCTGCCTGCAACTGCTGCTGCAGCTTGTTGATTAAACATGCTATGAGCTGCCCTTTGCTGTTCAAAAGGCAGGGTGGCACAGAGTGGTCACAAAGCCATCGTCCACAGAAGGGCCATCCACTGTGTCAAGGGATGTTGCCATTCTTGAGCAACTAAACACATCTAGATTTTCAAGGAATGAAGGAGACACCTGCCTGGGATGTTTCCCAACAACATCCCTTTCAGGCATCAATGGCTGCACTACAGCTGTGGTCCAGGTCAGTCCCACTCACAGCGTGGCAGTCTGGAGCCCATCAGGGCCAGCAGCCTCACAGGTATGCCGGCTTCTGGGGAGGGGCACCTCCGTTTCTAGGTGGGGTCCAGCAATCCCAGACTCACACCACTTTATCATCTTTAAGTCTGACTGAAGGGAGGTGTTATGCCTCTTGCATAGTCTTTTATTTTGAATATTTTTTTAACCAAGGACAGTATTTGTCTTTCTACAGGTTATAGTTCACATGCAAACTAAAATATATATTTTTGAACAAGATACCTAGAGTAACACAGAGTGCCATCTTGGCCATAAGGATAAACCCAGATGGAAAATCAGAAGTATCCTTCTCCCAGCTCCTCAAAATACCTAATACCAAGAATATTTTCAAATATACTTTTTTTGTATATTTTGTATTGTCAAATATACCCATTAAATCTAATGAGACTGCATTTTTTCACACTTGTAAATATCAATATCAGAAAGAAAATTGCATCAAAATTGTGGCATATGTAAGTTCAGGTATGTCTCTCATGTCTTAAACTGATTTGTTGATAAACTGATTTCACCAAAGTTTTAAACAATTACCTGGTGGTCAGGATCTCAGCACTTAACATAGGATCCATATCTGCTTTTGTAGGATTGGGATAACTGTATGGTTCAGGGGAGGCAGCTCACTTGCTTAGGTGGGAGGGGCAGCTACAAGCTCATCTGACAAAATGTGTACTCTAAGGAAACAGTAAATTGCAGAGATTGCTGGCTGTCTCTGACAGCACATATATTTTTAGAAATCCTTTTTTCTGCAATCACTCAGTTCTTTGCGTAAGGTGAAAGTTCTGGTCTCAGTTTTAGGACTGAAAAAGGAATATATTTCTTATAAAATGTTTCAATAGAATTTTCTATTTTCATTTGGTCACAGAAGTCCAGATAAAGTGAGTTTGTGCTCTCACACATGGGGCTATTCCACTGGGTAGCTTGTATGTATTTTTTATATGTATGTAATGTATTCTTATTTTTCTCTTCCATTGGTTTCAATCTGTATACTTACTAAATGGACAGTGGGATACATCAGACTTATTACTGTATTTGTGCACTTGTCTGCCTGTACGTTTCCATGTGAATCTATTTTGTTATATCTACATTGGTTATAAGCTCTTGGGGCAATAAATTTATATGTTGGTTATTTACTTGTTCAGCACCTAATGCAAGAGGGCTAAGGAAGCCTGAGGCACCATCACAGTGTTAATAGCTACTGCTAATACTTGCTAATGTAACAAGTATTTACATTGCAGTCACTGAGCAGCACTTGTGAAAAGCTGCTTGTTCTCCAGCTGCTTCTAGGTAGCTCATTTCTTACAGTAAAACAGAAAGATGGTGTTTGTCTTGCTGGCCACCAGAAGTGGAAGTGGCCATTGAGAGTAGAAATGCATCACAGAAGCACAGAACAGAATGAGGTCTGGAATACCTCAGATACCCTGTGAAGTAAATCCTTTTAGCATCTTTTCTTCTCTCACCTGTAATAGACTCTCATTGTTTCCATAGCTGCACAAATATTAAGGTCATATCTATCTCCTGGTTTGAACTGTAGGGCAGAACTTCTGTCTGACCTTAGATGTTTGAAGGCTTACAAGAGAGTCTGGATAGTGAGAATTGTGTCTTGACTCAAGCTCAGATGTTTGCAGGGTTTATCCACTGCAGCTGTAGAATCCAGGTTCTATTTACCCACTGTAACTACCTCAGCCAGTTAGCATTTACAGCAAGAGTTGGACAGGAAAAGGGAGAATGAAAGTAAGAAGCAATTAGCAGGATTGCCAGATTGCTAAGTATATTTCCCTTCACTGACTCTTTCAGTTATTGTTTGAATGTCAAAGCCTATTTTCATTTACAAAGATATTTGTCAGAAATGTAGTCTAAAATACCTACTGGGTTTTTCAATAAGGCAGTGGACCCCTTTTGTCAGTCTTGATGAATGAACCACAGCTGCTTCATTTCTGTAGTTCCGTGAAATGCAAAAGGAGGAAGATAGTTTTTTTTCTCAAACATGACACCTTTAATTTTAACGACTATAAATAGTACCAAAGAATACCATACCCATTTCTTTAAAGTACTCTGGTTTTTTGGTCACAGGCTTTTAATGGTTTGAGTATTTGTGACATATTAGGTGACTTCCTAAATATTAATTATAGAAGATAAGTTGTGATTCATGTTTATTTTGCTCTATATCTGAGGCCTTGAAAGGATGGAGGTGCAACATGACAGAAAAAGTTGGAAGAATAACTCTTAGTAAATATTTCTTACTGACAACAAATTCTGACAAGTAGTTGTGAACAAAAATGTGTTAATTCTGACTGACATAAAGATATGCCTTGCTGCTTAAAATGCTGAAAGAATGGTGACAGTCTTCTAACTGATCCATAGTGACCAAAGACTATTTTGTGGCACAGCTGTGATACAGCATCAGTTGTTATGACAGAAATTCCAGTTTTGAAGTCTTGGCTAACATTACTTTTACGTTTTCATCAGTTATCATGTTTTGTTTTTACATTTTATTTTTTTGTAAACTTTCAAAGTATTAAGTCACTATTACTGATGACTAACGAGAAATTTTAGTAAATTTGCAGAAGCATAGTGCCCTTGCTTTATCTCAGTGAGTTCAACTCTATACATATTTGCAATGAGAGAAGGCAATCTTTTTCCATTTAGTGGATCTTACTAACAATGTTGCTGAGTTTTGTGAGCTTCCTCGTTTCACTCATTACTTATCTATTCCCACCTTTCTCTGAATAGACTGTACAGCTAGAGAAAATTCCATAGCATGCCAGTTTCCCAGGGCTCTGTCCTTCGAAACTGTATATGCATTGGATCTCTTGGTCAAAATAGAGAGCTAACGAGACCATAACTGCCTTTGTCTAGCTAAGCAAGTCTACTCTGAACATAAAAGAAAATGGAGAAGCAGCATGTATTAGTATTATAGTCAGTATGTCTACTCTGATCGTGAGATCAAAGACACAAAGTTTTTCTTTTGATGTTGCATGTGTTTTGTAATATCATGACAATGAAGATAAAGTTCTGTTCTCCCCAAAAGGAAATATTTCCTCAGTGGAAATCCTGGATTCGCCAGGATCTTCTCTAGCAGAAAATATAAATGTAAGGGAAAATAGTGACGGATTAGAAAAGGAAAACCAGACTGTTTCACTTTTTCTACATCTAGTACTTTGAGGTTCAGAATCATAAAGGTCTAGTGATGTTCATCTTAGTCATTGTTTTGTTTTATTTTTCATTTCTTTCTCTATTTTTTTAGGGAAAACCCAGTCTGATTACCTTTTTTTCTAATAAGTTTTCTGGTTTTGTTGTGTGGGTTTTGGTTGTTTTTTTTTTTCAATCCTGTATGTCCTGGAATGTTATGCTTTTCTGCACACACAAATGAACATGTGTTTGCAGTGATTACCTAGGAGAGCCAGAGAGGAACATTTGAAAACTGAAACAAATGATCAAGATGAAAAGAAGCAATAAAAGCAAACAAGAAAAGAGAATATTATTACTGTAAAAAATGAAGAACTTTTTTCTTCCGACACACACTTGACTGAAAATATTCATATGGAGACAAGCAGCTGTGTATTTGTAAGATTAAGATCTGAACATGAAAAAAGATTAGAAAATGTTGATTTTCAAGGAAGAAAACTGCCAGTCAGTATGAAATTACTCATTGGTTGAGGAAAATGTTAGAAACCCATCTGCTTTCCCAATGTTTGAGCTCATGTTACTGAATTTGAGGCAATTCTATAATTTTTAGTTTTCATGGAGTGTTTAGGAACAGGTAAATAAAATAAAAATAAAAATGCAGTCTCCAGAACTCCTTCTGGGAATGGTTCTGACATTTGAAGACGCTGTGAATCATGTTCTCACGGGTCAGGATTCTTCTCAAAGTGTAAAACTTACAGAAAACATTTAGAGAAGATCATCTTATATATTGTGTTTTGCTGCCCTTCGGGCATGTCATTTTATCTAGATTTTATTTAATTTTGTTTTAAATGTACTTCAGCATCCTCTGGAAATAGATAATTAGGTGATATATTGAAGTGCTTTGTGAAAACAGGCCCTCATATATAGTGCCAAATGCATTCAAAGATCAGCTTCTATTGACTACAGTTGCCGCTGTGTTTCTTTTTCTCCCCTACCCCAAATCAGATCCCAGGATCTAAATTGAGCACTAAAAAAAGTGTCACACACAGTTGCTGACCACCTCATGAAGTGTTGTCAAACAACATCTAGAGCACACATCTCTAGAACAGTTCAGTCTAAAGCAGATACCAGGTATGCTGTATGTAAGCCTACTATCTAAAAGTTTAGCAAAGCTGTAAGAAGAGAACAGGACAGTAAAAAGGGAGTGTTGAACAACCCGTAGTTCAGACAGATGTAGTTACTGTTTTACTCACTATTGACCCATTTTAGGGCTGAATTAACAGCTTAAGTAAAACTTGACATAAATTCAAAATGCTTTCCACTTTACCCTCCTTGTTCACTGTCCCACCAGCATTTGGCGTGTTATGTGTCAGACTTCCCACAGTTCAGCAGATATGAAAGACTCTGGGTCATATGTTCATTAATTGTGGTTTTCTCTCTGGAACCCATAGTGTAATTTGAAATCTAGTTAATGTGATGGTAACTATTAAAGTCAAGCCACTCGATCACTTTACTCTTGTTATAAAATTGTTACAATTCTATACTATGCATGCAGAACACTCAAAATTCCTATTAATTTAATTGAGGTTTAATTGATGCTTGCAACAGTGTCTGGTGCCTGAAAGCTAAAAGCAGAGTTTACCTTTAAAATATTTTGGAAGTTAAAGCGTATAATTTTCTTACTAGAAAAAAAAGCAGAGATTGCATTGCATAGAACTTGATAATATTTTTATATAACTTAGGAAATAAAAATAAAGTTGCCAAAATAATTTTTAAATGCTTACATTTACAGCAATATTGAATAGCAGACTACTGTCCTCTGTTTGAGCATGGTGTGGAGAAAAGCATTTTTAATGTTTTTGGAGTCGGGAGTTTTGGGACCTTTTTTTGGCTGTGATGCTGACTTATGTTCTGTAGTTCATGTGAGTCCTCTGTGCTTCTGCATTGGTAAAACGGGCAAACCTACAGTTAATTAGTATTTGCAAGATCCTTCAGCATCATTTGTGATCTCAATAGAGAACTGTGCTGGAAATTCTATTGAACACATATTCAGTATTTTTAGAAGTCTGGCCTTTTCGGCTTTATACCTAAAAGACGTATGTCTTTGCATATCAGACATGACTATTGCATTCAAAGAGCTTTTAAAAATCAAATCTGGAATTGATATTTAAGATGTACATTATACATAGAAATAACATGAGCTGCTAGATATATAAATAAGTCATGGCAGGGTAACACCTGCATTTTTTGAGAAGCAGCATTTAAACATGCAATTCATTACTATATCATAATGAATACGTACTAATCTCACTCATCCCATACTAGGAAATCCTGTCATATAAAACCTTTTCCTTAGAAGACGTGGGGAATATGTGAATTTATTTTGTGAATAAAACTTCTCACGGCACTGAAAAGTTACATTTTAGGGCCATAAGTATTTAAGTACCAAACTGCTATTGCTTCATGTGGAAAACTCAGTGCACAGTGTACATGAAATGAAAGATTGTGAAAAATGTACTTCCCAGAATAGTATATGATGTGGAAATAAGGAATAAGGTATTTATTTTTTCTTCTCCTGCCCAGCAGCTGAGTGTCCTTTTATGTTGAAATGACAATTTGTATGTCATGTTATTTTACCTACTTTGCAACACCACTGAAAACTTATTAGTTGTATTTTACCGTATTTGATCTCCCTGATTCTCAGTTTGTAATGTGTTTTTCTCTGAAAGACTGGTCTTCGTATTTTTTTTCTTATGATTCTTGAAAGTGAGGGAGTTTGGCACCAACATGATTTGATCTTTACAGTAAAAAAAATATTCTTTTTGACCTCGATAAATGTTTTATTTAGTTTTGAGAATTCATCACAAAGAATTTCTAGTGTTTCGAGATCTTGTGTGTCCCATTGGCTTACATTTCCATTTCGGTGTACATTTTAGTGTAATCCTGCAATTTTCTTCTTTCTGTTCTTTCTGCAAACAGAACACTTCCAGGATCACACCTGATAGCTTCTTCAGAAAAGATTTTTTTGAAGTGCCTAAAGAGAAGAAAATGACTTCATTTTTATCTTGATTTGGAGCAACTAAGTGTAGATAGGAATTAAGAGTGGAAAGATTGTCAGAAAGATAAGCAAATGCTTTGAAAATTGTTAGTCACTGGTCTTATTTTTCAGGTTTTCCCAGTGAAATGAATGGTAGCCATGTAGACTGTATAATTGATAGAAAATTGAAACAATTGTTTTTACTTGATTTTTGTTTGCTCTTTATCTTTATGGTAACATCCTGTCACATAAAAGGGGTGTGTGTGAGATGATCCCCTTAGCCCCAGGTGTCTGGTCTGTCTGTCAGTGCCCCAGGAAAGCAGAGACCCTTGTGCCCGACCAGTCTGTCAGCGTCCCGTTACAGGGACCCTTCACTGAACAGTCCCGCTGGGTCGGAGGGCAACTCGACTGCCTTGTTCAGGGAAACACCCCAACTGCATCAGGGGGACCCTCAGCGGGTCCTCCCACTTTACCTGAATGTGTTACCCACCGCTGGCAGCTGCTAGCGCCCACGAAGGGCTAATGGTAACAGGTTACGGTTTTGTAAAACAGGTTACACTATTGTAAAAAGCATGACAAGATTTGTGATTGCTGGTAATAGGGACTGTCTGCAAAAACAAGCCTGAAGTGTTATAGAACCAAGCTGTATACAACCAAAACATTAATCACTAATAACAGCTGGCATGAGTTAGTTATTTAGCACACATAAGATTAAGTTCTTACCTAGTAGGTGTCCCTATGGGGGAGCAGACAGGTTCAGCCCGTTGACTGATCCCAGCAGTTATGATGGAGTCTTCCCTAACTTCTCCCCTCATTTGTCCACTTTTTATACTTCATACAGCATTGCATATGCATTTATCATACACAGGATTGGTTACACGTTTTTCGCTTCTAATGCAAATCAGTACACTCAGATAGCACTGCTGAAGTTCTCTGCGAACTGCGCATGCTGCTCAGGCGGGGTTTTGCCCTCTTCTGGGGGGGCTATTTAAGTCAGAGGTCATGATCTCCCACTACCACTATTGTCTTATTTTCGATTAATTTTCTGTTGATGTCAGTGGATTGCAACACCTTATCATCCTGTTTCCTCTCATAGCTAGAACTTTCCTCACTTGAAGGCTTCTTTCTGTGTAACTTAGATTACGGTGTCCTTTTCACCATCTGTCCTTTGTTTCTCATCCTCCCCAAGGCTGACTACCTTGATTAGAAGTCCCTTCATAACAACTTTAGAGAGTGAGTCAGCTTGACCTAACTTTGTGAACACTGAATCAGAGTTGGGTAATCTGGAGGTTTAGGCAACAATTCCCCCCCGCCTCCCCCTTTGGACTTATTTCAGTCCAGGTCCAGTCCATTTCCATCACATTCAGGTGGAGCTGGAGTGGCTCTAGTCACACATATTGTTGTTACCGACTGGTATCACGTGCCCAGTGAGGTGCGGTAGTGCCTTGGAGGCAGGTAACTTTGGGGTGGAGGTGTGCGTTGCTATTACAGTGAGATCATTTCATCTGAGGAAAGTAATTTCGCCACAGTGGCTGGCTCAGCCACGGACATCTCACAGATTCTGCATGTGACAGCTGCTACGCAGCTTATCAGCTGTGGGTGCCATCAGGTTCCCACCCCTGCAGGGAGCACAGCAGAGCCTGGCCGTGGGGTCTCCACTCCGCTCCACCCTCCGTCACTCCCACCAGCATGTGCTGAGCTGGCAGGGTGTGTTGCTTAGGGAGCTGTGGTGATGCAGATTCTGTGCATGCCAACCATCCTGAATGTAATAGCTGTATCTTACCCTAAAAAAGCTTTCTGTAATATTATGCTTCTCTTAGTTCCCATTTTTCTCAAATACCCACCTCCACTCCCACCCAAGGTGATATCCCCGCACATCCCTTTGTAAATCTTGAGTTAAAGAAATTTCATAACAGAAAAAGTAGTTCATTTGCAAGGGAGCAGACTAAAAAAGTAACTGTTTTGCACGGGATGGCACTAACCTTTGAAAAAACTTTTTCTTATTTTGCCCTATGGAAGGTGTAAAATAATTGGATTGAAGAAACTTAATGTTTGATGTAAAAGGCTTGCTATTTTTATATTCGAAAATCTTGTGACATTTTCAAAGGGAAGTAGCATTTATTTTGTTACTAGTGTTTAAATTATGTCCTTTTAATATTCTCTAGGAGTCTGAGTAACAATAAGCTACCTAAAAAAGTGATATTTTGCATCGTGATGACAGACATCTCAATAAAAGCATATTGGCTTTGCCATATGGACTTTGTCAATGCAATTTAATTTCAGGAGACTTTCTAGAAGTTGGATAGGATAGTGTCTACTTGGCATGAAATGCTATGTGGTAATGTTCCTTTATGCTATTTAAAGGTTGTCTTCATTTGTTAAAGAGGTATAATTGTTACATTTTAGAATGAACTATAGAGGGGTTTCCATTCTGATTAAGAAAGTGCAGTTTTTATACCTGAGAAGCAATTCAATCATTAGAAATGAGAGTTAAAAGACAGTGCAGAACGCAGGGAGTCAGACAAATATAAAAACATATAACAAACTGCATATTAATTTCATTATATTGATTCGATGGTATCCACAGTTTAGAAAGAATAAAAGAAAACTAAAGGCCAAGGAATCAAACAAAACTTATACAAGCTTTTTCAAAGAAGACACATGTGGGACCAAAGAAGCTAAATTAAAATTATCCAGTAGAGTTCAGCATATAAAAATCTAGAAAGAGAATTATTCATTTTCTGAAGTCAAGCAGTAGCCTGAAGCAAGAAATGAAAGTTTAGGTGAGTTATTAAGAGTAGGCACTTAATATCTGAGTAGTAGAATAGCTTACTGAGAGGAATGGTTCTACTACATAAATGTAGGCACTTAATAACAAGCTAGGAAAAGACAGTATTTGACATACATTAGTGATCTAGGACCTGATCCAGTGCTTATTGCAGTCATCATCTTCTCGGGTGCTCGATTAAATGTGCAGTGTATCAGAGCACATAAAGTACTACTTTCTGCTATGATTAAATAATACATATATTATTTAATGTTACAATTTTATTTATTTAATCTGCTGTAATTCAGATGTAAAATAGAGATCTAGGAGAGCATTGCTAAACAGGTCAGCATAGGCCTGAGCTCTGTTGAAGTCAATTGTGTTCAAATTAAATATCATCTTAAATGGCTGCTTAATTTGGATCTCAGTTTTGCCCAGTTAAACATTTCATCTCTGTAACTATCTCTGCTATTGAACAGGGAATCCTTTTTCTAATTTTAGAAAGTATTCCTTTTTAGTTCAAGTTAGAAATGATAACTTGCATAAGACATTTCTAGATTGATGTGTAAGAATTTGGTGAAATTTGAATCACATCAACATCACCTCAATGCATCAATTGCTAATGTGCTGTTATTAACTATTTTCATTTTGCTTTATGCCTTATATAATGAAAGGGGAGATCACCAGAACTAATAGGTAGTTACAGTATTTAATTATGGTATTACCACACTCACTTGCCTCCTAACCCCTTGCAAAGCTAAGGATGATGCCATTTTCCAGTATAATGCCCTAGGATCAAATAGGAAAGCCAACATGGAAATGAGATGAGGGTCATCTGCTCAGGATTGTTAAGAAACAGCCTCATGTTTATATTATCTTCAATGATATATATATATACACACACAGTTCTGCAAGTTACTCTTCTGCTGTGGTTGTGTCCTGTGCACACAGTATGAAGAATAACTTGGGCCAAATTATTTCATATTGTAATGACTGAAATGTGCCATTTATTTTAAAAGTTTTCCAGATCAGAATTGCCAGTCAGAAAGGTTCTACACTAGTAATTTTCCCAGAACACTTTGTTATACAGCAGGCAGTGCGTTGATGAGTAAGAATTGTCTGGGATCTGAAACAAGGAGTGTTATTTACCATAAGTCAGCTGATGTTATTGATTGCAATGTACACCTTAAACCACTTCCAAAGACACTGAAGTTAACCTGGCCAACTTACAATGAAATACGTTTCCGTTATCAGTCATAAATAAGGCATAATTTGAGAAGCTTTTTATGTAGTTTTTAAGTTCAGATTTATTTAGTCATTCATAACTGTCATTGCCTTCTTGAAGAGGACTTCTAGGAATGAATGTGAATGAGGACAGGGAAATGAAAAGGAGCTGTACCAATGTTAGTTGATTGTTGAAGTTTAGATGCAACCACAGGTCACAGTATGGAATCTTCTCTCAGATGACCTAATTAAGGTCTTCTGTTTACTGGTTTTGTGTGGTTTTTTTCTTCTGTGAGATAACAAATATATGGCAACTGTCTTGAGATCCAGAAGAGAGACAAATCATTTCAGTTTTACCACAGTTGTGGCATCTCTTGTTGTATTTTGTCCAGGTAGTCTTCACAAACTGCTTGTTCAAGTAGGCTTCTGCCCAGTGGAATGCATAACATCCACCTGCTTGATTTTTTCCTCAGAAAGTAATGATTTAATGCCTTCCGATCTACAAATCTTCCAGGTTTCACTATACTTTAGGATTTATATGTGTTTGTATTTCTACTCCTCAATTAGAATTAGTCTGAAAATCAATGAACTCAAAAGTTTCTAGCAGGAAGGGCAAAAAATTTTTTTCATTTATTTCCATAAGCAATCAAACTAAACTGACATTTTTTAGATGTACTTGCATTATTCCTTTCATATTCCCGGTGCCTTATTTGCCTTCACGGTCTGGATTGTCTAGTTAATACCACTAATACAAAAGTACCCATAGCAGTGACCAATACTGGGTTTGTAATTTTTTCATCTTGATTTATAAAATCTGCAAGAAAAAACCCAGTGATTTTTTTTTTTATTTGAAGTGATTGATTTGTCAGTATATTAAATCTTCAAGTCCTGACCAAGTCTGTTGTTGAACATTTTGCAAAATACCTAAATCACCTAATCATAGAGCAGTGGTAAAACATGTTTGCATCATCTCCTCTGATAATTCTATATTTAGTATGTTGAAACTTTAACTACCGAAGTTCAGAAAAAGTTGAAAAAGTTAAATAGATTCCTGTGATAAAATAATCAGCAGCTCCATTCTGCTGTCAGTGATGTAGGCTTCTTTTATTTTTACTTTTCAACAACTTGTGGATGCAACTGGAAAAGAGAGTTCCATGTGCAGGGAAGAAACTGTTCTAGCAAGCTAAGGAAAAAAGATGCATGTAAAAGAACGTCACCCCTGTAAAGGTGGACAGTCTGGTGTCCCAAAGCTCCAGAATGGAGAGAGAGAGATGATCAATGTGACAAATAGTGGAAGGTGAAAACCATTCTCCAGAAAACTTATGAATAGAAATGCCACCTACTCAATCAGGCACTGAAATAGCAAACGGTAATGATTTGAAGGTTTTATAGTTTCCTTTCCTAATTTTAGAGGATTGTTTACATAATTGATTTCTGTGTTGACTTAAAGGAATTTTTCTCACAGAGTTCATAGATCTTGACACATGCTGTGAAGGATAATGGTTAAGAATGGTTTCCCTGTAGAAAGGGAGGTAATAGAGGGATTTGGAGTGACAAAACATTACTGAACCAACATATCAATCTTAAAAATAATTGTTGAAGCTGGCAAGTATGTTTGGGCTTTGAGATGTCCAGACTTTAATCCGCAGTCATTAGTAACTGTAAAGCGATACAAAGGAGATAAAGTATACAGGAAAAAGGTGGCGGGGGGGGCGGGGGAGGTTGAAAAGAAAATCTGTCAATTACTCAGCAAGTGAAAAAAAAACGTGTTTGGAGTTCCATGATCACTGAGCTATATTAACTTATATGAGCATGGTTGATGGGTTTGAGGGGAAGGAGATTGGAGGACAAAGCTATTGGCTCTGTTAAGACTGATGAATTAGTTCAGTTACTTCAGCTGGAATTAAAATAGAAAGCCCTTTTACTGCTTCTGGGCTGGTAAATGGGAAAGTGAAGTAATTGAACTGAGAGTAATTTCAAATACTGAATGGCAGCATGTGAAAAAAGACACCAAGTAAAGTGTTGGGGTGCCTTACATAGTTGTTCATACTTTTCCTTTAATACTCTCAACCAATGCAGAAAGTCAAATTCTGCTTTCCTCGTACGCACGGATCCCATGCTGTTTGGCTGTGATCTTATTTTATGTAGTCCTGCAGATCCATTGGTTTTAGTGGAATTTCTCTTTTTCTGATTCTCTGGAGTATTTGTACTGACCATAAAACTTCTCTTTATGACGGTACAAATACAGCTTTATGGAGAATTCAATAGTTGTTAATAGCACTGATTGTTAACTTTTAAGTTGTCTGTTGGAGAAGGCATTTTTATTTCTTGGAAATCATCAGTTTTTTCAGAGGCGGTACTATTTTGTATTCAAAATGATAGCAAGAAGATTAATTTTGGTACTAATGGAACAGAGTTGGATATCATTAGCTGGAATCATGCACATAGTATGCACTCATTATACCTCCAATAAGTTTTTTCCAAATGGCTCCCTGAAGACTTGTCTGTATGGAAATATTACTTCAGAGTAACTTGAATGCATTCAACTTGTATTACCTGGCAAGCACTCACATCTTTTTAAAAAGTGAGTTATTTTGTGCCCTGGTAGGTAGTCTTTGGAACAGCATGCCTCCTATAGTGAATTTGTGTCCTTAAGATTTCCTGGCAGTCCCCCAAATATCTTGCTTTGCACCATGACTGGTGTGTCTGTGTATCTATGTGTATTGAGGACAGCTTGACCAGATGTCACTTCATTCAAATGCTGGCAGTCATGCAAGCGTTCATTTATCAGTACTAGTAAGTTCATATTCCTCTTATAACAACTGGGCCTTTAGTGAAATCCTTTTTGGATCACTGCACAGCTTGAGAATACTATCCTTTTGCAAAACAGCTGGTAAAATAGGAGGTACATTTTTGCCTCGAGAAGGGTCACTAGCATGTAAATGTTCAGAATACAAGTTAGTACATAAGGAAGAGCAGCTGTTCCTGGAACTGGAATAAATCATAACTCAGAGTGAAAGATGTAATTATACAGAATGCTGATTTATTTGTTCATCTGCTAAGAAATTAGCCTGGCAACATTTTTCTGTAGATCTTCCAGGTGTCATAGTTAAAACATCCAGAGCACTGTTAAAAATTTGTATTACTGTTGTGGGTTAACTCCAGCTGGCAACTAAGCACCACCCAGCCACTTGCTCACTCCCCCCTGGTGTGATGAGGAGAGAATCAGAAGGGAAAAGTGAGAAAACTTGTGGGTTGAGATAAAGACAGTTTAATAGGTAAAGCAAAACCCATGCGTGCAACACAAGCAAATCAAAACCAGGAATTTATTCACCACTTCCCATCAGCAGGCAGGGGTTCAGCCATCCCCAGAGATGGGGCTCTATCACCCGTAACCGTTACTTGGGAAGACAAACGCCATCAGTCCAAACATCCTCCCTCCCTTCTTCTTCCCCCAGTTTTCTGTTGCTGAGCATGATGCTATATGGCAGGGGTCCTCAAACTACAGCCCGTGGGCTGGATACGGCCCCCAGGGTCCTCAATCCGGCCCCCGGTATTTACAGAACCGCTGGGGGTTGGGAACCAAGCAGCCGCAGATGGCCTCCTGCCGCTTCATCCGTGCGCTGGCCCCCTGGTTAAAAAGTTTGAGGACCCCTGCTATATGGTATGGAATATCCCTTGGGTCAGTTGGGATCAGCTGTCCTGGCTGTGTCCCCTCCCAGCTTCTTGTGCCCCACCCCAGCCTCCCCGCTGGTGGGGTGGGAGGCAGAAAAGTCCTTGGCTCTGTGTGAGCCCTGCTCAGCAGTAACAAAACCATCTCAGCATTATTGACGCTGTTTCCAGCACAAATCCGAAAGATAGCATCATACCAGCTACCATGATGAAAACTAACTCTGTCCTAGCCAAAACCAGCACAATTACCCAGCTATGCTTGCTTTGGACATCAAGCTGAAGGGATTGGCTGTGTGGCCAAGCACTGTGTAACCTATGACAATACTAAATCTTCAGAATTCATATATATGTAAAAAAATAAATACTCAAAGTGTCAATGTGAAACCACTGAAGGAGTTTTCCTGCATTCGTAATTTATATTGAATGGTATGGGGGTGTGGGGAAGAGGGGAGAAAAATAAGTCAATAGTATGGAGTTGCATCAGCAGTTTAAATAGCAGTTTTTTCCTAAACCAGTTTAGTTTTGACTGAAATGAGTAGTGAAGTGGCCAGTCAGCTGTTGAATGGAAGGTCAGATAAGATCATCAGGATGTCCTTTCTGATAGGTGGAACAGTACAACCCCTGGGGATGGACTGAGAACAATTATTTCTTCAGTACTCACAGGAAAAGGAATAATCTCCTTCACTAGGGCACCTTATGCTATGTGAGAACACTGAAACCAATTATGTCAACTATACAGAGTGAAAATCTCCGGTGTGGGTGGTAAGACTCTGGATCGGGTTGCTCAGAGAGGTGGAATCTCCAGCCATGGTCAAAGCCCCAGGCAAGCTGCTCAGGCTTTGAAGTCAGCTCTGCTTTGAGGTGGGAGTTTTTACTGTGTGACCTGTGAAGGTCATGTCCAAACTGAATTATGCTGTGAGTCGATGGTTCTGTATTGTTAGGGTCAGTTACCAAGTGGTTAGAAGATTTTCATGATTTTCCTTCTTGGACCTGATTGAAAGGCAAATGAGAGCACCAAAAAGGGCAGGTGGCCAGGGCTGGGGAAATCTGATTCCTGCTCATGGACAGGTTAGCAGCGAGTAAGTGGAATAATAATGTTACTGAAGAGGAAATCTGTTCATATGTTCTGCTGTCTTTAGTCTCAGGGAGAAAAAAAACCAAACCTTCCTGAAGTAGTTCCAAATAAATGAATAAAAGGCTCGAATATTTTGTGCTCTAAAGTACATGAGACTGTAGTATGATACTAAACCAATTAGCACTTCTGTATCTGCCATTCAAAGGAAGTTTCTTTGAAGAGCTGCTGACCTGCCCTATCACCTATTGTCAGTTGTGGTTATACCCTGAGGTCTTTTGATCTAGAATTTTTATAATAGCAGTACTGAAGGTGAGAGTTACCAGAACAAGGAGAGTATTTATTATTTCATTGTGGAATTAAACATGACGAAGAAGACACAGAGATGAGAATATACCACTTTGTCCCTTATTTCAACAGAAATCATCTGTGAAAATTCCACTGCAGAATTATTGGTATTTTGGCTTGTAGAAAGGACTTAATTATTCAGTATACACTTTTTTCCCCCAACTTTTTTAGCTACTTCTTCTCACTATTGAATTCATTATAATTTTTTTTTTTCTTCTAGCCTGGAAAAACTCTTAGAAGTGTCACTTGTCTGAATTACACAAATGTAATGGATAAAAATGCAATTTCTAGGAAGGGGAAAAAGGTCATACCAAATCAGTGCTTTAGTAGTTATTAGTACTTGACAATTACATTAACAGTTTCAATTATACAGAAATCTTGACAGTGTCTATAGTGATACATTTCATTTCAGATATTGATATGGTGTTGCATTACAACACTTAAAGGCTAACTGATTGAAGTGTGTCAGTGAGTACCTTTAATGCTTACTGATTACTCTGTAAAAGAAATCAAAAGTAATATACGAGCAGGTGTCTAGATAGTTGAGTTACTGTATTAATCACAAATATAGGCCTTGCACTAAAAACCAATGCTATTTCTCAAAGAATTTCTTTTTATTTGTTTGGTCTCGGGGAATTGTTTGGAAGATTGAGCTGTTCACCGTAGCATGTAAAAGATCTGATGGAATAAAAACTGTCATATAAATGGTAGTTCCACATAAACTAAATTTCAGGAATGTAGGGATGCAACATTAGAATTATCATGAGTTATTTAATTGATATGTGAACTATGAGAACTTGTCTAACTTGTAAATATAACACATAAGTAGATGCAGCTAAAACCATGCACATGTCCTTAATTACAGCATTTCCTGTGTGAATGTTGAAATATGTCACCTTAATGTTGCGGGGACTCCTCATCTATAGGTTCAGGAAGGGCTCTACTGGTCTAATCATCCACTGGAATGTATCTGCTAGCATGATGCCCAGCCATACACTCTAGATGATCTAGCTAGAGGCAGAACCAAGGGAGTCAGACCAGTGATACTGCAGACAGCTCCCTTAGTTTTTCTTAGAAATCTGCCTCTTCTTTAAAAAAAAAAGCAAAAAACTTTACTATCCAGTTTTTCAGTCTGTGACCAAAGTGCAGAGTCTGTATTTAGAGTTTAGAGCCAGTTAGGGTCCCTCCTGTGTTAAGAATAAAAAATGTCAGTGGAAGAGGGCTCCTGGCTTGCAGGGGTGGGAGCTGTGGACCTTGTCAGGTGCTTCAGACGGATGTTCATTCCCACTTGTCTTGCAAAGCAGATGGCAGTCCTCAACTTCTACACATGTACGTTCTACTGTTGGCCTAACGTGTGAGACATCTTTTTTTAAGCATGAGTGGTTTTAGAAGTTGTTCTGCTGACTTGACAATTACTGGATTAACTTAAATTGCATACTGTAAGAAATACATCTTGCCTTTTGTCTTGACAAAGAAAAAAAGAAATTTCTTTAAAGAGTAAGGACGTAGTGATAAGGCATTCATAAGAGAAGAGTCATCGCTCTGAATCCTGAGATGCATTAGAGTAAATGGTAACGTGGACAACCATTTAAAACGCATAGATCTTAATACCAGCGTGGGACCATTAGGAGTCATCAGGTTTGACCTGTTGAGCATATGTCAGAGAATGATGCTTACTAATTTCTGGTTTATGCCCAAACCTTCTTTTTGGACTATAGCATCTCTTCAAGAAAGATGTCTGGTCACAATTTAAGGGCTTCAAATCATGGAGTATCCTTTGTGTACCTGGGTAGATTATTTCAGTGGTTAATTGTCTGTGGCAGGAAAAAAAAAAGAAACAAAAAATGTTATATTTATGTTAATTCCAGTCTCCGTTTATTTTCAGTTAAGTCAATTTTCATCTTTTCATGGATTAAAAAAAAACAAACAAACAAATGACAAACAAAACCCCCCCCCACAAACCAGCACCTAGTTTTGTTGTCTCATTACAATGGAGGTTATTTCTAATTTTTAATCATTCATGTAGCTTCTTTTCTCCATATTTTTTTAGTATCATTTTTAAAGTAATGACAGCAGAAAAAATTATGGCATCCCAGCATTGATCTTTCTTATTTTATATACTGCAGTTATAAAGTGGAAATAGAGGGAGTTATATTCACCTGCTTATATGTTCAAGATGGAAATATTAATTCCACACCTTGACAGATTGGCTTGAAACTGAACAATTACTCAGAGCTGCAGTTAACTGAATGGTATTTTTCCTCTGGTTTCTTATGTAATGCTAAATGCCCCCCTAAGGAAGAGTACTCCAGGGTATGATGAATCGTGATTTGAAGCCATCAGTTAACCGGTTATATATATTGTATAAATTGTAATTTTCTTTTGAGTACTTTGTATTGTTAAGATAGGTTTATGTAGGATAAATACATTTTCATAATGGTGTGTTAAAAAATGGAAAGTGGAGTACCAACTGACAGTGCTTAGCATTAGATTCTCCTGTGCTTATTTTCAGATTTTTATAGCAATATTACTCATTTTAAATCTCTGCTCTGTTAAAGATGAACCATTCTCCCTAATGAATCAAAAATGTTAAGGCTTTCATACTATTATCTTTTTTGCCTTTTTACTGTTTCTGAATCTCGCTAGAAAACTTGTTTCATTCCTTTTTATGTCATAAATCTTGTTCAAAGTGTAGCAAAAGATATCTTTAAGACCTGTTACATTGTGCATCCTCTTAGCAGTCTTTGCGCAGCAGGCTGCAAAATAATGGGTCTATTTTTCCTTTTGCTCTTGTACAATTCTCTTGAACTTCATAGCTTCACATTTTTACCTCTTTGAATTTTGATTAATTCCAATGTTTTGTAAAACAGAAATCTAACAGTTTCATGTATAAACAACAGCATGCAATTATTCCAGGATGAAATCCTGAAAGTTTCTTCTTTATTTAATATTACTGTATAGTATCCATTTCTAGATACTTAGTTTATTTGGCTGAATACTATTTATGATGGTGAGGGCTGCAGGCTCTTGGGTGTATGTCTCATCCAAAACAAAGTCACTTTGCACTAAAAATAATGGTCAGACACTAATTTTGCACCACTTGTGAAGCATCAACCTTAACAAGGTTTTATCAGAATTGGGTCATCTTCTTCTGAAAATGGTTTCATCTGAACACAGATCAGACCAAATCATACAAGGCTGATGAATTTGTTCTCCAAAATACCAAACTCTTGGTCGTCTTCATGGAAACCCATGATTCCCACTGGTTTTAGGAACATGGGATAGAGATGTGCAACTGAGAGGATGAATTAATAAAATAATAATATGAAAAGACTTACAGAATGTTTATCTTCTTTTTTTACATTTGCCCTTATGTTAAGAGAGTTAAAACCACAGATCAGTTTTGACTAAGTGGCTTTAATCTACCAGCCCCACTACTATACTTTTTCTTGCAGCATTGGGAATGGTGAATTATCCATAAAATAATGAATACCAGAGGAAAGCTTAGGTATGAAGGGCAATCTAGCCTCCCCCCCTTGAAATCAGTTGCAGGTCAAAGGGTGAAAATGATAACATATTAATGTGATCACATCTGATTTTTTTTTTATATCTTCCGAGTACGTTGTCCCATGACACTTCTAGGCTTTTGTTGTAAAAACTGGCATTCTGAAATTTGTCTCTCAGAAGCTTCAACGTACAGGTTATATCAGTGGGATCAATGTTTTTTATTTACACCTGATTTGTTCAGCTCTAATTTCCCTTTTCATACTCTGTCTAGAAAGACACCATGTAAATAAAAGCTGCAGTGTAGGCCAAAGATGCACTTTTAAGTAATTGGATGTTGCATTCTAGTGTCCCTCGGTTTCTTTTTTACTGATGGTTCTGCTTAGAATTGAGCCAATCTGTCTTCATATTTCCTCTTCTCTACCATTATAATTGATCTGGCAGTTTGCCACACTTAGACCCAGACAGTAATCACTTGGCATAGAGGATATTCTGCCTCCCTAATTTGACTGACAGAATAAATCCTGTTTTTCAGCTGCTGTCATGTGGTTTTTATCAGTAAATAACACACATTTTGCAATGGCATGTGTACATTGAGATAGACAGCTATGTCTTTTTAATGTGCCTACCCAGCAGCGGAGGAGGAGTCATGAAAAGCAATCATGTTTTCATCAGCTCTACTGTAAGAGTGCAAACCTTGAAAGGTATTCTTAGGGAAAAAAAATAACAACTCCCAAAAAGTAAAGCTTGAAGACATCTGTTAAGTTTTCTTTTAGAGGAAGTCATGTGTGTGTTACACCAACTAACAAGCTGAGGAAAAAGGGCTTTACACATGCAAGCTGTTTCCCTGTATAAAACATTGCAGATTTTTTTTTTAATATATTCCATACTATAATGCAGATGCAATCGTTGAAAGGCAGTGCTAGCTTTGGGAAATGTATCTGTGCATGTATAAATAATTTATCTTTTGTAGTAGTAAAGCTAATATTGTGCCGTGTTCAAGTTGCCCCCAGTTGCAGTTTACCTGGGAGAGGACGAATTATTCGGATGGCATGCATACTGTTTTCAATTATATTTAAAGAAATAATTGTTTGGTAATGAATAATCTGCTGTCAATAAACAATAGTCCCCACTGCTAACATCATTATGCTAACTGGTATCACTGTATGCACAAAGATCTAGAAGCTCAAAGTGAACATCATCAACACTGTTTGGGAATTAGTACTGCAAAAAATCAAACAAAGGCAAGACAGTGCTTATATGATTGCATGTGAAACCATCTTCTCACCATCAATTTAGTTTAAAGCAAACCCAAATAAATCATTGAAGTAGTAGAAATAGGTATGTTCCAGAAACCAATGAATCATGAAAATGCATATATTTTTCACTGAATGTGAAAGGTTTGGATGTGCCAAGAGTAAAATATGAAATTAGTCCCATGCTTTAGGGCATCAAAAAAAAGCCTTCTGAACCTATTGGAGTCAGAGGGGGCTACTGAATTTACTGGATTTTTGTTATGGTCCCTTAAAGCTAGTTTTACGTCTAAGCTATAGTTTTCAACCTAAATGCCACATTTAAATTTAGCCTTAAATTTGCAGTATGTTTATCAATGAAGGCTAGGCCCAAAGTTTTATTAAGAATGGTTTATTCATATTGCAGACTTGCAGACTGATCACTCTGATGTTTCTGTCTTCTGTACTCATTCATGTGAGCCTTTTGGAACAGGAGTTCTGTTGGATGTGTCTGCCGTGGGGCATGACCCTTCTCAGGGGTATTTTAGACACTCAGGTAGATTGCCATAGGAATGTTTAATATCTGAAGAGGTAATATGCTGTTTCTCCATTAAATAAAGAGCTACTATAAAAAGCTGGACTGTGGGAAATGGGAGGGAGAGAGAAGGAAGCCAGACACATTCACAGTGATTGTTTTGCTAAGAATATGGGATGGTACCATTTTGTACCTGTTGGGATTTTTTCTGGGAAATGCAACTCCTTTGTTTTCTGTGTGGTTTTTGGCAGGTGGGTTGGTTGGTATTTAGATGAAAAGAACAAAAGATTGCTGTATCTGAGCTTAGAAGTTATGAATGTTTGAACATTGTAGGATACTTTGTGAATGATGAATGAGAAGTTCATACAGTGATTGGATAATGAGAGAGAAGACTGAGTGATAGATGTTTTCAAGACTTTGAGATAGAGAATTAGTTTCTCAGTTTAAGGTTGGGTATGGTTTGAATTACTTTGGAGTCTGTGTCTTCAATCTTAGTCATTAAGAATAAGACAAACTATTTGGTGAAAAAGTGTGTGTAATGCCAGCAGGAAGGTTACTAACTTTTTTGTTTTACCCATTTTTGGATTTTCCTCCAGTAAAATATAGTTGCTTTGCACTCTGAGACAAGTCTAAGTTATGCATTAAGATACATTAATTACATAATTTCTTTTTGCAGAGCATCCCATTGTTCCGATACTGGTGTATAGCACCTGAGCAGTCAGGTGCACTTGATGTGCATCTTGGTCCCTGAAAATCCTGCTAAAGTTATCAGTGAGCAAAAGAGGATAAAACCAGAATCTCCAGTACGAGGTGGGATTCTCTACCTTTAGGAAGTCCCTAATGGAATTGTTTTCTCAGCATTACCAAACTATTGGACAACTATCAGCTTCCTTTTCCAGAGGGAAACAATCAACCAGGATATGCTTGCATTTAGCCAGACCTTCTCCAGTAATTATGAAACTAAAATTTAGTTTGACACTAATCAAGTAGTATGTCCCCTTATTCTGTCCGTTTCTTCTCACAGGTGGGGTGAGGAGGAATGTAAACATGTTGTTTAAATATGCTATATTGCTATACGGAAGTGGTCTGGAGCAAACACCAGAAAGTAACAAACTACATTGCCTTACCTAAACCCAGAATCAGTTACACCTAATAATTGAAACAGCCTATGGATTTGACAGTCTCCTGCAGTTTTGATCCAACAATCCAAACTCAGATATGACGTTTGTTAGATTTTGTATAATTTGAACGTACAGAAATCCAGTACTTTGTTTTGTAGAAAGAACACAGGAGACCTTCACTTAATTTTTATAACTTTACACTTGTGGAATTTTTTCTAAGGAACCCAAGAATAATTAGATTTCTGAAAGTGCCAGATGTCTAAAATAGTAGTGATTTTGCAAAATTTTACCCTACCTTTTTGAAGTTTTAGATCATTACACAGGATAGATATAATGATGATACAGGCAAATGTCAAGAGCTGTACAGCTGTATTATCACCAGGAAAGGCATTGCTTCCATAGAAGCAGTGAGTACTACTGGAAGTTCATAAGTCCTCAGGGAAACCTTTGTATTCAACTCTTCTGCTATTCGTCTGTGTGGTAGTTTTAAATTACTAAAAGAAATACATCAAAAGAACCACCAAAAATAATAAAAAATAACCCTTAATATGTTTATTCCTTATGTATTGATCATGGGTTACGCTGCTTGGTTTGTATACTGGTGGTAAGCATCTATACAGGACTTTTTGTAGTGTTGTCCATACTTGGCAATCATGGATAAATACTTTATCAAAAAGAAAAGCTATCAAATTAATATTCTCTCAATTTCCTATCATACAGCTAAAATTTTTGGCTTTACTCAGAAATAATTTGTTTGTTTTTGAATTAAAATATTTGAGTATATTTCTTTGGGTTATGTAATTTTCTTTTAAGGAAAACCAGTGAGTGAGACACATTGATTTGTTAATCTGTTCAAGGGTGTCATCGTTTATCTAAGCCTTAATGTTTAATCTGAAAAACTGTATTCCTCTGAGAAAATAGCATTCCAAAAGTTGCAAGGTTACTTTTCAGGCACTCAGCTCAGTTGATAACTGAGAACATCACAATGTGAGATTTTTCTTCAGTGCCTTCTGTGTAGATGATTGTATTTACTATACCATTGAAAAAAATTGTTACACACTATTGTATGTCTTTCTTTGCCCTGAAGAAACACATAAATTATAGTAAAAATTACAAAAAGAATTCAGAAGGTTTTAGCTAGAGCTATTCCTCTTGTGTCACATCAAATGTGTTTTCCATCATGAATTATTATAGCAGGTTATATTTCCACTTTCTTTTTTTGGATTTGTGTCTGATGTCATAAGCTGTAAAGGAAAGCAGGCTACAAAAGGCATCTATGCGCTTTTTTTTTTTAATGGCAATTTACAGGAAAGAGTTTCTTCCTTTCAAGGTTATCTGCACAAAGAAAAAAAATTCTTTGATCAAAATAAGCATTCTTTGTAAATCCAAGATAAAGGAAATAATTTTGTTTACCAGAAGCTAGCTTGCATGTTCTAGTTTCTTATACTGAGGTACAATTAGAACATAAAAGTAATGGACGGTGGAGACAGAAATGGTGGTTGTTATAGATAAGTTTGAAACATAAAGCACATTGACTTAACTGTATTAAAATGCTGCTCTTATATACACTAGCATTGAATGAGTAGCATATTCTTATTCCAAGAATACCATTACTAGAGGATATTCCTAAATGTCCTTCATATTGCAGGTTAGAATCATGTCAGTAGCTTTGACCAGAAAATGTAACTTATCTTGTGAAAGTTTGGGAACTGACATTTACAATAAGATCTTCTGATTGTCTGAAGTGAGGCCAAGAAGACTGTCTGGGGTACAACATGCTGCACATTACATTTCCATCTCCCTCAAAGCAGAGGAAAGTATCCCTTATGAGAAGACTTAGTAAATACTGCAAAACAAAGTTATTATTTACATTCATTTCATTTCAGAGCTAATAAGATTGACATCTAAAAAGATGATGTATTTTTTATTTATTTATTTATTTTAATCTGTTAGGTATGAAAAAGCCTAGATGACATTTCTACTGTCCTGACTAGAAGTGAATATTTTGTGCTTTTAGAGAAACTGCACACTCCTGAAAATATATGGGAATACGTATTGAATGACACTATTTTGAATAACCTCCCCCTAGATTTTCCATATGATCTAGTAGGTTTTGGAGTTGTAGCTGTCAGAAGTGGGTACAAAGAATTGGCTATATCACTTGTCCTAACTGTCTGTTAACTGTTCTACAGATGGACTAAATACAGGGGAAAAAACTGTCATGTGTGTTTACGAATGCATGAAATATGTTAAGTTCCCACATGAGTAAAACCACTTCTTAGCAGAGGATGTCGTATACATTCCACAATAAAGATTAGGCATTTTTCCTGTTTTCATTTGAACTGTACATTCAAGGATGCTGAGCTGGTAGTTTCTTAGTTTAATCTAGTTCCTATATAAATCCATTTGAAACAATCTGAGAAGCAGATGGTGGGACTTAGGTTATAAAAGTTAGGTCAGTAATCCCGGTTGGTTGTCTCATCTGGGACAGAAGAAAGGGAGGTGGGAGCAACCAGTCGTGCTGGACGTATACTCTGTGCCATTAACAAACTTCAGTTTTCAAAGGGCTAGAGAGCTTATAACATAACCTGCCATAGCTGTGAAATAAAAATAGAATGTAAAAAAGGTTGAGGATGGAGCTGGGAAGGCAAGTGAGGATGCGTTGGTAGTGCCCCACAGGCGTGGCTACGGCAGAGCTCAGGCACGGCCAGCGCACCTCTGAGGGCACGTGGGCAGACGGGACTTCGCACAGCTCTCACACAGCTGTCTGGTTTTGTGTTAGCTTCCCTTATACTGACTTTTTGGCTGTTAAACTGGAGTTCCAAGTTTTGTTTTACAGATGCATGTGGCTTATAGGAGCTTTATGTTAGATGTCTGCAATATCTTTGGGATGGTGTGCTTGACTGCATTTCTGCTGGGCATTCTGCTCCTTCTGGAAATCCTATCACATGGCTAAGGGCACTGTAATGAGAGCAAAGACTTTTTAAGACATGAAATACGGTTATTTCTAAGACACATTTCCTTCTTTTCTGACAGATTTGGAGCTACCTGTACTTATTTACAAATGGTGCATCTTGACCGGGCTACTGCAGTGCTACAGTGTTAATCCAGTGGTAGTATTGGTAGGAAATGTATCACCAGGACTTAAGACATGGCCAATACGTCACGTTCCAAACATATAAAGAATATTGCTGGATCTGTCTGCTGTGAAGTACTGACTTGGTCCATCAGCTAGTTTGCTGAACAGTTTTCTGTTGGAATATTGCTAATGTTTGAGATGGTAATAATACAGTAACTTGGATTGTATGGAAAAATGCAGAATGTGTCTGAGGGAGGAGGTCAGGATATTACAGTGGCTTTGAGGCAAAAAAATTCTAGAGACACAGCAATCCCCTATCAGAGGTCTGGGTAAAATACTCCTTCCTCTATTTTTAGGTAAAGCAGGTTGTACATATTTATGCTTAACTGTTTTTCTTTTGGGTTTGGTTGGTTTTTTTGTTGGTGGGTGTGGTTTTTGTTTTGTTTTTCTATGTTGTATTACTCGATTTGAGGAAACAATGTTTTAGTGATTTATCACCATTCCCAAATAAAGGAGCTGCAGGTCCCAAGTCCAGCAGGATGTATGAGTGAAGAAGTTTCTACACAAGCTATTCTAGCCTATGAAGTTGATTGTGGGATTCAGGATTTTAAGCCAGAACTGCAAACACCAGAAGGTTGACAGTAACAAATACTGGCAAGCCAGGATGTAGCTGGCTGTGAATGGGAAGAACTGCCATCTATGACTAGGCTTATACGTCCTTGCATGCCCGGTAGCTCACTGTTGACAGGTGTATTAGAAACAGGAAAATATTTGCCAGCTTCAGCATTGTACAGTGTCAATAATACTATCACCTTTTCTGCTTGCAAGGCACATTTCTTTATGCCTCAAAGAACAAATTAACTCCATTCAGTTTTCCTGTAATCTTTAAAATAACAGTCAAATATAGATAACTCTACAGTCATTCACTAGGTTTTAGTCTAATCCAAGTAAGAAAGGGATAGTGTAGCTGACTGTGCAGATCATCATTTGCAATGGTGTTCAGTGTCTGATTGAGTCAGTACAGTGCACACAGTTTTCCTGGCAAAGTCTACATATATTATGAAGAAAAGTGTCAGATGTGCTCTGCTTCATCTTGTCCATTTCCTTATAACTTTATGATAACATTTCTTGTCTTGATGTAAAACATGATTCTTCCATTTATAACATCTGCATTTGTTTTATAAACTATATATACCTTTGGTTTTAGCAGGTGAAATAGGAAGATAATGTATTGTTGATGTACGTTGGATGATTGAAACTGTTTTTACTAATTCTGGTGTTAAAAATGGTTGTTAAACTCAACACTTTATTCTGAAAGTTCACTTCATCACGCCACACTTGTGTAGCCAACAGTCAATGTTTCAGTGTGCGTGGAAGGCTGAACCAGGGATTTTAGGTACACAGAGTCTATCAATGGGTATTTTTATATTCTCCTTATTGCTACATCAACAACATCTGAAAATGTAATTTTCTGTGAGTGTATCTCTTGTATTTCTTTCCCTCTGTCCACTTTGATTAGATTACTGACCAGTTTGAGCATAAGAATTTCTCTTTGGTTCTCATTTAAATGTATTTCTGTACACAGAGCACTATGTGTGTTTCTGTTACACATGAATATGATTCTTTTTATGGACATTCAAATAAAGTACTCGGGTGGACGCATTATCAGCAAGTTTCTATCAGCAGGACTCTTCCTTTTTTCCCAAAGGGAACCCAGACAGTGTGATTACTCATCATCTAGAGCATTATCTGCTCCAAAGTAAGAATCAAGGGATTATGAATCATAAAAAAACAGAGCTGAGACTTCAACATGTCATCTAATTCCCTTTACTCTGCTCGGCCTCCCTTCAGTTAACTCTACAAATGTATTTTTTCACTGATGTTTCTTTAGTCTCTCTACTGCCATTTTTGTTAGTTTTCCTTAATGGCTAACCTGAGTCTCTGTTGATGCAATTAAGGTCCTTTACACCTTGTTTTATAACTCATGGATTTGGAGAACAGATTAGATTAGATTATCTCCTTGCAGCAGCCTGCCATGAACTGCCAGACTCTACTGGTCTCTCCAGTGAGCAGAAGCTCAAGGGCAGTGCTCTCCTGTGTTCACTTTCTGCTGTGAAGCACATCTTCCCTGGGAGGCAAAGGAAAGGATTCCTCAGAGACAGGACCTTACTGTCTAGTTTACTGGTACAGATACATAATCCGACTCCTGCTGAAAAAAGGAACAGCCTGCTATCACTTTATTTTTCCATTTTTCCAGGTCAAGAGCTCACTGCCCCAGTTAACTTTTCCTACTGTCACCCTCACCCACCAGAAAATATATAGCTAAGAATGATGGTTTAAAAATTAGGATGCTTGACTGAGTTACTGGGATACCCAGATTCAGTTCCTTTCTTATCTTATATGGCTTTGGATAAACCGTGTTGCCCTAAACTCCGGGAGAGATGTGGATTCTTAAGGTTTGTTTAAGGAAATACTCGAGTGCTTAATTTAGAAAGAACAATTAATTAAAACCCTCAGCATCAATGACACCTAGCCTTTTGCTGTTAAACCTTAATAGATATCAGCATGTTAGCTTCTGCCCAGGCTCAGATGGGCTGCTGCTTTGGGAGGTCTGGGAAATGCTTTTGTAAGTGCTTTTCTTCCCAGAGTTTTTGGAATTCATGAACTTGTAGATGGCCCCGGTCTGTGTCACTTGAAGAACCCAATCTAATAAACATGCTCTGAGCACGTCTTGTCAGGGAACAGCAAGGACAGGTTGCTTCACAAGGCAAGGGGAGATGGGAGCTGGGCATTTTCCTTTACCTCTCCAAATATTAGAGATAAGTCCCAGGCATAGAAATTGTGTTTTTATTTATTATTATTTATTCTCATTAATTATATTCTCAATACAGTTTGTAGGAATTCTATTGGTGGCACACAAGTATACAAAAAAGAACGTAGATAATTACAGATTAAATGTCATGGTTATGCATTTTCAATGCTATGTAATTCATACACAATGAATTCACACTTTGCACACTCCACACTCCATTTGTATGTAATCACTCTCTGTCCTAAACAAGTGTAGCTTGTTTAAGCAGAAGAACAGTAATACAGAGAAAAAAAGAATTTGAGATGAGGAAAGCATATGCAAACTTGCATAAAGTTCTTTCTAATGCTTCCTTTTTGAGTGGCAACTGTGAAGGTTGATTCAAATCAAGTGAATAGTATGCCCCAGATAAAATTTTCCTGAACACCACCTGTGCAGCTAAGCAAAGCTAGCAGTGACCCTGCCTGTGTTGCATGGGCAGTATTTTCTGCAGAACGCATTGTTACTGGGCACAGACAAGTATTTATTTCTAACTTCAGGCATACAGGCTAGAGAGGATTGGTTTTTCACCTTCAGAAAGCTTCCCACAATACCTCTCCCCATTTCTCAGTGATCTACCACCGTGTAGGTAGTGATGCATTACACCGTCTGGTCCTGATGTTCGTGTCCATTCCAAAAGTGAGCTATGATTTAGTAAAAAAGGCAAGTGCCTGACTTTCTTAGAGCAGATTCTGTCTGGTTTCGTAGGAATTATAGCAAAATGGAATGGCCTCATTGCAGGGAACAACTGCTGAACACATGCTTTAAATCGAATCAGGATTGAAGAGGTTTATTGATTTATTAACAACATGTAATTAACTGGCAGTCAGTAAACTATACTTGCAGGATCAATGTCAGTGATACAACAGATAAACCACAATATGAGACACCTAGAGACTGTAAACATGTTCTTACCATTTGCTAAACACCCTTTGTACTTGTTCGCAGGCAGTTCTCTCTCACCACAGGCAGACATGTCACGGCAGGTGCACACAGCCCGCGGGTGGCCCGGAGAGGGTGGGTAACAAGCACCCCCTTTTCCGTGAGTGCCAGCTCCTGCACTGACCCGCACCTCTGCGTGCCTGGGCTGCTGCCTGCAACCCGCTCAGCGGCACGCTGGTGAGGAACCGCTCCCCAGTCTCTGCTGATGGCACCCCGTACTGTCAGCTTTCTCGCTGGAGGGCAGGGCACAGGTGGCCTTTGTCAGGTGGAAGTTGCAAGGCCAGCAGGGCACCTTCTGGGTATGCCACCCCCTGTTTGGCAGCTGCTGACATCAAGGTTTCTGCCCGGTCAGAAATTTTCGTGTTGTTTTTTTTATATTTTCTTCCAAACTCACTACTCCTTTTACTCTCTTGGTAAGCCTTGGCTACTGATTTATCTAGCTGGTGGTCACCTTAAGCAAGATGTCACTCAGAGGTTTCCTCTTAGCATTATCAAGTTTGGGGCAACATCCTCTCAGCAGAGACAGTTTTGGAAAATCCATTCATGTACACTGGCTACACTCACATTCTTCTCACATCACTTGCAGTTATTCAGGTCATGTTGACAAGAGCAGACCGTACAGATACCCCTATGCCATTTCCTAAAAACCTTGCTGCAAAACTGCTTTTTGGCACAGAAAAAAATCCGGGGAAAAAAATGTGTAGAATCATACAGTGGCCAAATAGTCACTATATAAATACAGGACTGGCAAATATGGACTGAAAGACATATAATAGTAATTCCTAAATTTAAATACTGGCCTCTTGGCTATAGAATATAACTTCTTTCAATGAGTTTGTTTAATACTTTTCCATGATTTCGGAGTATGTCTATAACTGAATTAGTCTTCAGCCTGATGCATGTCTGATTTAATGAGCTTTTGGATTTTGGTTTTTGTGAATGCTGAAGGTGGATTTTCTTCCCCATAATATGTGATTGTGACTGTGAGAATATACCCTATATTTTTTCAGGCAAGAATGCCCCATGATGAATGAGGACCTGAAAGAATCATGAGGCTGTAGCATTGTGAGTGTTCAAATAAACAGTTTTTTCTATGTATATTTTTCTTTGCTATTACATTAATGTAGCCTGGTTACTGGCTACATCTTTAAGGAATCTAACTCTTATAATTTACTAATGAGTTATACATTGTGAAGTTACTCTGTTCCACTAAATGATCCCATTTCAGGCTTCAGGTTTCACTGTGCAGTCTGGTCAAGGCTTAGTATCACCGTACTGCTGAAACATTCTGTGTTTCCTCTTAATGAATACTTTGAACAAAACCCAAAAGACAGTGAAATTACAACCTACCTAATGATCAGTAGTAGGTTCTCTTCTGAGGTTCCTATGGGTAAACCCAATAGGTTAAAATATTAGGGCATAGTTAGTGCAGACCGTCACTTGAAATAAAGAATAGGGAGCTATGCAGTTTTTGCAGTAGAGTATTTCAGTGGGCTGTGCAGAAGTAAAAGGTAACATTGAAATTTCTCCATAGGCATCCTTCTTAGTATCAACTTAATTGAAATTGCCAAGGACATTTACAGCTTTTACTGGACTCTAACCATTCATGGTAATGAACATAATTATTGTGACCTTTCTTTTTTTAAAAAAAAAAAATGCAGCAAACTGATTTTTGAGCTTTGTATCACATTATTCATCTGTATTAGCAGCACGTACAGTACTATATTGGTAGGAATGGGGAGAGAAAAATGTGTAGTCACTTCTTTCAAGTTTAGATACGGGGACCTTTCAGATGTTTATTATTATTTTTGTATAATTTCATAAATTTACAATTAGTGTATTATGGTTGGGTGGTAGTCTTTTATTTTGCTTAGAAAGAAAATTGTGCTTTTTTTCCAAATGAGATCTGCTGGCACGCACAGAGTCTTGGATTTTTAGTTTTCCTGTTTTACGTTCTGTTGACTTTAGATTGTGAACTCTTTATGGCAGAGATTGTCTATTTCCTTTTATGTTTATACAGTGCTTCACATAATGGGAATCCAGTTCTAACTGGAGGCATCTAGGGAATGTACCATTTGCGAAGGGTTATGTAATTTATGACATACCATTTTCCCATCTGAAAATAGTAAGGTTTGAGATAAGCAGAATTAATAGAAAATGTTTGCTTAATAAAGGCAAGAGAAATATATTTCCAAGGACATCTTACCTTCATGACTGTGGATTTGAAAAATGAATAATAGATGGAAGGTAGGCCCTTTTTATTGCCTACCTAATACCTCCAACATAAAACTGTAATTGAGCATAAAAACATAAATTCTCCTAGCACAAAACATTTCTTATTAAGATAAACCTGTCAGTATGATGATACAAGCAATAACCTTGGATTACAAGAATGTGGGCTAGAAATCTTTATAAGTAATCTCACAAAAGTCCTCCCTTATTGACTTACATTTTAAGAATCAATGGCTTCATATTTTCATTGGATTGAGAAAATGGTTAAGAAAGCCAGAATAAAATGTATATAAAATACCGATATCCTTCTTTCTGCTTTCTCAAAACTTCAGTCATGCAGTTTTAGCACAGGAATGACTAGTATGATTTGCTCTTTTTTTTTTTTTTTTTTTCCTTTTTCATAGCACTCATGTGCATCAAAGTGCACCTGAAAAGATGCCAAAAAAGAAGAAAAATAGGGCTCAGCCCAGTTGCAGATTTTCATCTGAAATTCTGCATTTGTAAATACAGTACTCTTTACTGTCTCTGCCATCTGCACTGTAATTCACAAATTAGGATATTAACACCATCTATTTAAAAGTGAATATCTGGTGCCATCATCATATATTCATCGTTCATTTTTCTGCATGAAAATAGAGCTTGTTCACTTTTTTATTTATATCTTGTAACAGAGAATAATAATGTGCATAGGAAGAGGCTATTTGTTGAAGAAAGGTAGATTCAAGGTCTGTCTTTTCTGGTGCTTGAAGTTGTACATACTGTCAGTCCGATGTATAATAGTAAGAACAGAGACACTTTGTTGGCCCATATTTTTGTGTTACTGTGTATGTGCTTATGTTTTTATTGCCTACTTCTTGAAAGCAAAAGCGGAATTGGCTTTTCACAAAATAGCAAAAAACCTAGCAATTATAGTGTAAAAACAGAAAAGGGATACTTTAAAGTTTCAAATTATTACTTAAACATTTAATATGTGATTTTATGAATGCTGAATTTTTACACCTAAATATATAGCTGGATTTGATTTGAAAGCGTCTCTTAGTGAAATGGAAGTCATCAGTCAGAAAGTATGCAATGCAATTAAAATCAAATAAGGGTTGCAGCACTTTTAATTGGAACGATTCAATCTGTGTTAGAGACAATATGTTTGGCCTTTTTTTTGCGTGTGGTGATTTTAGTTGATTGAAAATATTTTAGCACATATATGTATATCTGAATAATGTAATAGAATAATAATTATATATATCCTAATTAGACATGCTAAAAGATAATACTATATTTTCTCATGACTACAGTATGTACATTTAAACAGTAAAATATAAACTAGTACATGTATATTTTGTTAAAAGCATGTTCTCCAAAATTACTTCAGTCAGGTTGACTCCTCTGTCTTTCCAATATTTTTGGTAGTGGAAAAGCTTGCTCAAGGCTATCCTTCAAATGCACTTCATTCCTGTTCCAAATGAATCACGCTAGAGGACAAGGAAGCTCAGCTCCAAGCGTGTAGAATCCTTGGGTTCTCTGTATGCCAAGTTTTCACTAATGCTAGGTAGATCTGTTGGTCTTGAGGGAAGCATATAAATGCTTATTATGAAGAGGGCTCTCATTTTGTGTGTCTTGTCTATAAAAGAATACAAAATATAGTAGCTCACTTCATTGACAGAGATCCTACTGCAAATAACAAGACTGAATAAAACAATATACTAATTCCTTTCTCAGTGTCATGTAAAAATAATTTGGTAGGACAGTGCATGCAGTATTTTACTTGTGTAACACTGGTTTTCCAGACATCACTATTTCAGTTTAGTACTCAAAATACATGGCACATTTCAGAAAATAATTCTTGAACCTTGTTTCAGAAATGAAATGGTAAAAATACCCATAGAAAATAGGTTTCCCCCTGTAAGAACTTTGAATTTCCCTCTTGTGTAAAAAAAATAGAAGCTTCATTTAAGAAAACAGAAAACTGTTTCTGTATATACAGTTTTCAACAAACATAGGCACAGAGCAAATATCAGGACATTTCTTTACTCCTTTTGCTTGTTTAACCTGACAGTGACTGTGAGCAAATAAAGAGGGTACCGTGGGAAAATCCTGCAACCGACAGAAAAAAAAAAAGAAATTATCGTCACATGATGCAATTCCAAATCAAAGCAAAAGTGCTGCTGTCTGGGAAATTTTCTTCAACTTCCAATCCATGGTTGTAATTTTTTTCCTGTGCTGTGCTGAGGTAGTTTTTGTGTGAAGTTGCCCTAAGGCCATTGCCTCTCCTTTTTAATCTGAGAGTTCTCTGGCTTCAAGTCATGTAGCCGTTGCTGTTATGTTCCAGCACTTTCCCTGTTGCAGCTTTTATAGCTCGTCTCAGTATACTGAATTCATATATGTGGAATTAATGAGCATGAGAGTATCAATAGTTTAATTCCCCATCCAGCAATTCAGTGCTAGTAGCAATTTAAATCTAGGGTGAAAAAATTCCGTTACCTTGTAGGGAAGAACTTGTAATAGATAGTGAATGGATAATTAGACTGTAGGTTCTTCTGCATAGCAACTGTTCCCTACATTTGTGTTTGTTCAATGTTAAACACAACAGGTCCCTGTTTGTGCAACAAAATTAATGGAGTTCAACTGAAATCCTCTGAAAATCCTGTATCTGTTAAAGTCAATGGTCATTTTGCTGCAGATGGCAGTGATGAAATGAATAAATCCCCATTTATAAGCACAAGCCACTAATGCTTATGAGAGATTCTATAAAAAGTGTTTGTTCTTTTTTAAAATGTAAATATGGCTAATGAGAGACAAACAAAGTGAAGAGAAATGAAATTCTGACAGAATACATGGTCACAAAGATGATAGTGCTGAAGTTTCTCAGTCTTGTGGCAGCTTTCACTGCATTTTTCTTTAATAGAAATGACCTTTCCAAAACCAGTTAAAAATAGAAGAAAGCTTTGCCCTAGATTTTTCTAGTAGTGTGTCACTGAATGTTTACATTATAAGTTGAAAATAGTTTGCTAAGTAGACCGAATTAAGAGCAATTTAGATTAAACGTTTTCATGCTCATTTGTGCAATGCCTCTGGTATTTTCACAGTATAAAAATATTTTCTTCTCTTCAGTCCGTTGGATCAGGGTGATTCTGACATACTTAATCTCCCTTTAAGAGCATTAGATATTTTTTATTTAAAAAGCTAAATGTTAAAAGGTAGAAAGAAGTAATTTTCTAGAAATAGTGATTTTTAAAAAGTTGTGTCAGCAAACCTTGTGGATAAAAGAAATGATTGTATTCTAAGCTAATGGTGCCAAAGACAGTACCGATGTACAGACTTTGCAAGGTCTAAGGATATGATTTTGAATAAAATGTACAGCCTTGAGCTGACTAGTCTACACGCTCACGTATCTGCTAAGAATCCTCATGTACAGGAAAGATGATTCCAGAAGAAATAGTCTTTAGGGTTCTGCAGCATTTTAACTCACAACTAAAACCACAGTCCACTCATTAGTAGTATTGCCTATTCCAGGTGGAAGAATAACTGCTACCGATGTGGGAATTGTTCTTCAGTTGTGTGACTTTTTAGACCAGTGACTCATATGTTAATGAGTTAATTATTAATAAGTATGCCATAGAAAAAATGAATGATCCTTCTGGAATTGTAGCAGAAGTTAAAGGTGCTTTCAGTTCCATCATAAAGCTATTAGTAGCACTCAGGAACACACTAGATTATGCCATAGTGATGATGAGAGATAAAATCACAGTTTATAAAACCTTCAAACACTTACATTGGTGAGGGGAGAATGTATACTAGTTACATAGCTATAGTAGATGAGTTCTACAAGGGGATCTGGATGGTACATTAATATTGGTTAATCTGACCAGTGTCTGTTTAAATAAAAATTAATGCCAGGTCATATGTCCATGAAAGATTGTCAGTTTTACAGGATGGTTATTTGGAAAACAGTCAGAGAATGTAAGGGTCATAAAGGACACTGTTCAATGGAACATGAGCTCCAGTGCGATGTGGTGGTTAATAGAACAAATGTAATTCCTATGCACAAGCAGAGGACCATCAGTTCTGATTGCACCTACATATGACATTTATGAGAGCATTACTGGGATGCTGTGTCCATTTTGATTTTGATCTAAGTGATCTAAGATCTTTAAGATTTTAAGAGTAATACAAGTTCTACACTTTCATTGCTGTGTGTTAGCTCCACTGAACTGCAGACCAATTAAATCTTCATTTTCCAATCTTACAAGGAAAAACAAATACTCAAAACCTGTTTCATAGAAAGATACACATTGTATTGGCACAGAGCTTTACAACTTTTAAAACTATGTTGCCTTTTATCTCATTTTTCATTTACATTTATGGGTTGACTTATACTTCTCTTCAAAATTTCTTCTAAACCTTTCAGCTATTAAGGTGAGCCTGTAATTGTCAAGATCACTTTTATCGGTTTCTTAAATACATACGTGGCACTGGCTACTATCCGGTTATATGCAGTTTTCCTGATTTTGTTAGATTTATTAGCAATACTTGTTCTTGGACTTAGGTTTTAATGTTACACTTTTCCAGAGATTGGAGATAATGCAATTGTACTGGGTTATTAAACTCTTTGGTTGGTGTTTCATGCTGATATGGTGTATTCCGTGCACTCATTCCCATTAGCCTTCTTTTGCTTGCATGTTTTTGATTATTATTCTTTTTACTGACATATCAGATAACATAATCCAAAAGACCAATGGAAAGGCCTGTTCATTATAAAGAATGTTGGTAAATACTCACCTAGTGTACGGTGTTGTTCTGATCATTCATATTAAAGAAAGACTAATGGAAAATGAAGCAGGAAAGATAAGCATTTTTGGCATTTCTGGGCTGGTAGCTAAGATTGAGGCAGTCACAGTTCAACTGTCTGGCAACTTTGGGAAGATTCAAATACCTAAGTTAAGATGCATTTTTTTAGGCACCTGTAGGAGTGCTTGGCCTGTAGTCCCATTCATACCACCAGACATCCAGTCTTTACAGATGGTGCAGTGTTTAGGGCTGAGAGAAGCAGAGAGGAGATAGTGGCTTTTACCCCAGCAGTGGGCTCTTAGGACATGATTCTGTTTCCTACACGCTGTCATGTGCTATTCAAGACCCTCTCCTGTTTCTTAACTGGCCTCCAGGTGTCATCACCTGCTGAAGTGAATGATCTTCCATGTGTTCTGTGCCCTATCTGCAAGCCCCACGTGCAAATCTTGGATATCATGGTGCATTTTGAATGACACACAGAAAGGAAGTAAATTTCAAAGAGTAACATTACGTTTCAGTGGAGCATATGCCATGATAACTTGGAGTTGTCTGTCTCTAGCCTGTCTGCAGTCTACATACTTCAAGGCTTATGCGTTACTGTTCTTTAAAGGTCTCCAAAAGTAGTGTTTGCTTGACAGCAGCAGTGACATGATAACAAAAGTTGTGTTACTTCTTAAGCTTTGCTAGCTGTTGCTGAGAACTGAACAGTCTGCCATAGATGCAAGATAATAAGCTGTCTAAAGAGCAAAAAGAAGTGAAGGATGGGGTTAAATGTACTTATGTCTGAATAAGGAAAGTGTGAAAGGGAAGACCAGACTAATACTTTCAGCATGTTTTTTTTAGTAGCTTTACATATTAGACACATTTATTCTCCCTTTTTATTTTCCCAACAATTGAGGAATTCCATAAGTGATTCATTGCATATGTACTTATTGACATAACGGGTTCACTCCATTACAGATTATCTATGTTACTGATTCATAATGCTTTACTTCTCTCCGTATTTACTTCATACAGTACTTGATTCATCATATAATTACTTCAAGGCTTAATTGAATCGTTGCACTATTAAGCAATTCCACAGTAATTACTTTCAAGATAATCAATTACTTGTCCATGTGACCAATCATAACTCACCTGTCATTCTTTACAGTCCACTTTGTAGTTCCTCTTTCCTCCTTCTCAAAACTCCTTTTGTCCTCCTCTTTCAGTGCTTCCCGTTAACTCAACATATTCTTCTTTTCAGTATGTGTGAATTCGTTCCCCATCTCTTCCCCATTCAGTGAGTTATCTCTTTGAGCCTCTGCTCGATTTCCTGTTTTTTCCGCTCTAGCTATGTCCCCTTCAGTCTGACATTTGCTCTTTCCAGCTTCCTGATCGCAATATAATGCTGGAATCTCAAAAGGAACAGAGGAACAGTGTTGGTCATTTCTCAGAGCCTCCAAGTCATTTTTCTTAGCCTCCATTTGATTTTGATTTTGTTGATCATATTAGCCTGGTGAAAAATCTTATCATGCATTAGCTTTAAAACCCCTGAGTCCTTCCATTTCTCCTGCAATCCTTTCTTTGCTAGTTAGCTTTATATTCTCACTTCCCTTTCTGGTCATACAAGAGTCTGTCAGTACCTCTTTCTTCCATTTGCACTTTGTATTTTGGTGATCATATCCACTTCTGATTTCAAATGTTAACTTTCTACTTGCCCTTAAGTCTGCCATTTTGCCCTGATCTGTTTGCCTTTGTATGTTCTCAAATTGCACTGGTTTTAAACAGCTTGCAGACATTCATTTTTTTTAGTTCAAATGTGGCCAAAATTGAAACTGTTTCAAGCCGTAAGCTACAAAGACAATGACAAAAACATCAGACCTAATTATACTGGATCGCACCAAGGTCAATCTATCTCAGAATCTTATCTCCAATAATAGCTTGTAACTTATAATAAAGAAAAGACTGTAAAAGAAAAAGTACAGAATGATACTTTTTCCCATTTCCCTCCCAGTTGCAGCAATCCTCTACTTACAGATTTCCATGAGATGCAAGGTACTCCCCCATCTCTAAACTTGTGTCTTACAGTGTGAAAAGTTGCAGTCAGTTTAATTTCTCCCTCTATAGATGCCAAAATAAACCCCTGATTATTTGTATCATAATTTTCAGTGGCTTTTCTTATTTTACTTTATAAAATGGAGAAATCAAGATTTTACACAGCTGCTCAAATTAAGAAAGAATGCTATAATGATACAGTAGCAAAATGAGTGGTTTTCTTGTGTTCTGTATACAATTTTTAATATTCCTTACATTTAATTTGCATTTTATTAATGCAAATTAATATTTGCATTATATACTATATACCATTAATTTGACTTTTCCAAATAACTACATGTGATCTCTATCCTCAGGGATATCTACTTTAGAGCCCATTGTTCACATATATACATATGTTTTCCAGGTGTGTTATATGTTTTATTAACACCTTGTCAACATATCTGTCAGTATTGTGATTTTGGTACATTGGTTTTAGTGTTATATCAGACAACATTATGTTGTAAACAAACTTTGTTGTCTTACCTTTCAACTCCTTTCTTGTTCGTTTATAACTATCATGAACAACAGAGGGTCCAGCACAAACAGCTGTGGGATTCTACCAGTAATTACCATGCGTTATGAAAACTGATTATTTGCTTCTTATTTTTAAATCAGCCAGTAATCCATGAAAGAGCATTTCTCTTCATCATACGTTTAGTTTCTTTAAGAGTCTCTTACGAGAGATGTTATGAAAAGTTCTGTTAATCCAGTTGCATCATTTGACCGTATTTCTCTTCTTTCTCATGGTCATCCTTTCCATCAGTGGTATTTTCAAGTGTTAGTGTTAGTATTCAGTATTAGTATTAGTATTCAGGATCAGTGGTTTAAGGGTATCTTTGTAATACTTCCTTTCACCAAAACTGTATAGATGCTTATTCATTGTACCAGGACAACTGCAATTCCTTTGTGTTCTCCTGTTCCCTCACATTCTGCCACTGATAGAAATTCATGGATACATTTGGCCTGAGCCTTACTTAAATTTTGGCTTTTATCTAGTTAGTGGGTAGTCTTGCAAGTATATATTTAAGCTTCTTTGGAAGTCTTGGATTAGTGCTGCCAGTTACAGTTATGTCTTAGTATTTTCTCACTCATATTTTCCATTGATATTTCCGTTTCACAAAGTTCCTTGCATTTCTCTTCTCCAAAGGTAGAAATACCTAAGCTTCCGCATAATGAACATGGGTGCAAATTATCCTGAAGGTCTGGGCTTTCTTCTGTAATAGCTGTCTCTTTCCTGAGAGGTTGTTACGTTTATATTATCATATGGCTGTACAGACTTTATAGCAGGTTTCTTGCCTAAGATGTATTTGAAAGAAATTCTTCCTAAATTTTATATCTTTTGCAAGTTATCTTTATCTTTTTGGTGTCTGAGTAGAAACACACTAATTTTTTTACCTTGGTCTGCTCAGATATTTTAATTCGTATTTAAACTGAACTGTAGTTGGTGAGATTGCTCTTCAATATTTAATGCCTGAATGTTATTAACTTTTCTGTCTTCCCTTTCCTTGAAGATGTTTTATTGCCCTCTGCTCTGAAAGGTGTGTCATTCCAAACTTGGCCCTTCTGTATCAGTCTGTGTTCCCCTTACACTATCACTTCTCTCCTCTGGTATACTCTTCGGTTCAGCTAAAGTCCATCCTTTCCATACATGCTCTTTATATTCTAGAAGTTCTCCAAGTCATAATAATTATAAACCTGCATCAGTTACTTGGTTCTGCATTCTGGCCTCCAGGATGTAGGCATCATAGAAAATGCTGCCCTGATCTGCAGTCTATTAAAGAACAGTTTAAATTTTTCCTTTTTCTGCTCTAAGGGATGGTCTATGTTTCATTGCTTTCATCTCCAGAAGTCAAGTCACAGGCTTTATACACCCAACTATGTATTCAGTAGCCTTTTTCTATTATTTGAGATCTCGCCTTCCCAGAGGGCTATACTAGATGCAGGATGATGTGAAGCAATCATTTAAGGGGAAAGTCCCATTGATTGCTTTGTTTCCCTATTTCAGCTAAGTGCACTTCTGTTTTAAGGTGTTCTCTCATCTCATCAACAGAGTCTATGAAGGGTCTGCACTGTAGTCTTGGGAACTTTTTATGGGCTGAAACAGAGTTAATTGTTTCTTCAAGACAATTTCTTTCTGTGATAGTTTTTGTTTTATAGGAGAAGTTGGCATACGATTGCAAGGATACATTATAACTTTTTTTACCAAGAAAACTATAGGAAGAGAAGATACGGCATTAAACAGAAGCATAGTTTTGCTAGCAAAGAAAAGAGATGGTCAACAACAAAGGAACTGAAAAGCTCAAATAACTTTGCCCATGTAAGAAAGTGGAGGTTCAAAACCACCAGAAACAGAAAAAGTATTTAGAACCATGCTTCAGACTTGGCCATTTAACATCTGTTTAACTTAGTCCAATCCTGAAGGATAGATCAATAGATACATTTACATATGTATTACTTGAAATCTTCTAGGTCAAAGTCAGCCCTTTATAAACATGAAAGAATTTCTATATTTTTCTTCCCATAAGCATTTTTTAAGGAACTTCAGAGGAAGATGGAGTATTAAGGAGCAAAGGGCAGAGGAGTGCAGTGGAGGAATTTATTTTAATTGTGCAGAGGCAGATCGCTTCTTTTCTGTTAGTATGTTTCTAACTTGTTTTTAGCAAACACCACCACCCATTTACTAATGATGAACTTATTTTAACACACCTCATCTAAATAAATCCTCAAAGGATTTAATAACTCTACTAAGAGATAGAACTAATTGTAGGTGGTTTTAAAAAAACAGTATTTAAGCCAGCACTAAATTTTAGTTACCCATTAAATAAGCAGTAATACCAAACAAATAAAGAAGTAGTTTACATAAGTATGATGTATGCATATCCATCTTTGAAAAATGTGCCACAGAACATCTGTATTTCCTAATCCTGTTGGTTTGGTGTGTTTCACATCAATGTTGTATAAGCCCCATAGTCCCTTTTGGTGGAAAGATCATGTCCATCTTGTAGGTTGGGGTTGAACGCCAGTGGGAGTAGCCTGTAATCTGGTCTGTGTTTTTCAGAGACCAGCTCTGCCCTTTTGTGAAGTCAGGCTGATCATGGGACAGTAACACACTAAAGAAGGGCTGCACCTTCAAAGCAGTAATTGTCCCCGAGTACCAGTGTAGGTTCATTGCTGAGCATGTAACAAACTTTAATCAGAGAAGTCATCCCATTTTGTAACATACTCACTACTTTCTGGTTTTGGGTTGGTGGGCTTTTTTTTTTTTAATAAAAATGATTGTTCAGTGTCTGAAGCTGTAAACTTGGACCAGAAGTTCTATGTCAGGGGTCCTCAAACTACGGCCCATGGGCCGGATACAACCCCCCAGGGTCCTCTATCTGGCCCCCGGTATTTACAGAACCGCCGGGGGTTGGGGGAGGGGGGAACCAAGCAGCTGCAGATGGCCTCCTGCCACTTCATCCGCGCGCCGGCCCCCTGGTTAAAAAGTTTGAGGACCCCTGTTCTGTGTTCACACTGAGTTCAGACAGGCTTCCTGAAGGACCATTTATAACTCATGGAATTTGTCCTAGGCTTCTGTTCTTTCTCTGCTACATGGAGTTAGCATTTATATTAAGAGAAAATCATTATGGTTTCATAGGAATGAAGACTGCTGATAGCTAAGGGCTATACTTAAAAAAGCAGACTATGCTGAAATGAAACAAAGAGGAATATATTAGGAAAAATACAACCCTGCACATGTAATTTGTTGTTGGAATACCATATAGTACATCCCATCTAATAGTAAAATTCTTACGTTAATGTTGGAGGTCTTGTCATGAGAAAGTCTGTGGAAAGGTCAACAAGTGTCATCAATTTATTTTATTGATGTGCTGGTAACTGAAGCTTACTAGAGGATTATCTTTCAACTGAACCATACACTTTGTAAGCGTCTTCTACCTTATATGGAATATTAAGAAAGTAGCATCGAATTAATTTAGTCATTTCAATTATTAAAGTTGGGTTTTAGACTGGGGACAATATCTCCTTAAGTAGACTGGAGATAGAGACTGATAATATATGCAGCAGATCCAAGCCCACGTTGCTTATCATGTACAAAGGATGCATTGTGAGGCGCCATTAACTCAAACACTGGGGCGTGAACAGGAATGAGACCCTCTTGCAATATTCAAAAAAATAATTGCTATAGTGTGTCACAATCTGAAGATGCTTTGTATAAATAATTCCTAACATTTTTTCAAATATCACTTCCTTGCATGGAGAATGTATGAGATGTATCTGTGGCCAGCCTTAGTGGGTTAATAGGCATGAATCAGATGGGCAAATAGTATTTAGTATTTCAGGAGATGCTTACCAAGGGTAGGATTAATCTAAAACCAGTTTTTCAAATTGAAAAAATTAAGTCATTTTGACAGATTCATTTATTCTACCAGTTTATTTCCACTGACTACAGATGTTGCCTGTTGTGTCTGTGTTAGTTTAAATGCATCAAATACTCTGATGGATAAATTATTAACGTTCTACATGGCTAAAACTGATGAACTACTTAGGACCTCATCAGCTGTCAGTTTTGCCAATAACTTCTCCACTGCTAATGTAATTTGCTATAATGTATACCTGCCCCTTTTAGATGGTCCAGGGTCATCAATATAGATTCATCATTGTCAACTTCCATGCTAACTATGAAGACTACACTATTTATTTCAGACCTGGGGAAGATCCACTGTGTCTTCAAGCCTGTCTCCTATTTCTCTGTCTATAACAGCCTATAGGTATCCTGTCTCCTTAAAACTGTGTCACGATCACACCTTTAGACTATCTGTATACAACAGCATTGCTGTTACAGGAGGCAAACATATTCATCTAGGTTCCTTCTGTAGCTAGGGGGACCGATGCTCTGCAGATGCTAAACTGTTGATTTGAGAGGTAATCTAGAGAACTTATTTAGGTTAGATGTTTTACTTTTATATAGGTGAAGTAATAAAAATCCAGTAACAGAATACTATACATTTTAGTAGTAAACTTAGTTTCTACACCATTCAAGGACAGTAATTTTAAACACAATATGAACATGTATGTTGATTTTTAAAGCTCTGAAAAAGTGTCTGTTAAATTAGAAGCTCGTCTCAGTTTAGCTGCGGTGTCACTCCACTAATTAAACTTCATAAAATATGCAGTGTTTACCTCCAAGAGTAATCTCATATATATATGTATATATAAATAACAGAGCTACATCCTGTATGTACACACAGTCATCTGAAAATACATATTACTACTCTGGTCAGATGTTAGTTACATATATTCTTTTTTTTATTGTATGCATTATTTATAGGGAAAAAAATCAAGAGCTTGGCTATTGGGTAAATTTATATTGTCACATGAATGATAATTTTTAAAAACCTACATTATTTACTGGATAGACCTGCTAGACTGCTCCACTGAATAAATAGAAATCTTGGCACAGTCAACAATATTGCAAATACATGTTATTTGCATAATCCTTTTCAAAGAAATATGCACAGTATTTCAAGATCTGTTTGTGCATATTGTTAATTAGAAAGGCAATTTATCTTCTAATGTACCCTAAAAGTGATTATTGTCTCCTCAGCTGTTCTTTCGTTGTTTACAGATTGTGGCTGAAGAGATTTTTGGGAGTATCTCTTTTGTAAGTGTAGGTGTAATGCTAGAATCCATGCATGTTGTTTTCTGGGGTGTTAAATCATGTTTCCTCCACTTTAAAGTTCTGTTTTACATTAGTTTCAATATCAAAGTACTTTTGTATTACATATGTTGTGAAAATGTTTGAAAGCAATAGTTCCCCATTCTCCCTATTTTTCTTTAACTTGTTTCTGTGACAAATGTTAAATCTCAAACTTCTGGAGAAGTTTCATCTTGAGTTATACCTCCCAAAATGCAGATTTATGTACTTGAACTGCTGATTAATGAAGCGATGATCTTTGTGACTAAAGTCAGATTCTTTGATATGATAATTTTAATGAAACCCAACACCGTGTAAGCTTTTGGGTTTTATTTTTACTTCTTTGTCATGCAGTCTTTGTTCTGCTTTGCACCATATTGATGAAAGCCTACATTAAATGACTGGAAAATCCAATTACTGTATTTATTTAATGCCATGAAAACAGAATACATTTTTTAAGATTGGATAGTTTTAATTTCTATCAAAAAAAAAAAAAAAAGGAAGGTGGCATTAGTTCGTGCCTCTATATTTGGATGTTCTTTGAGAAGGGGTAACTTACTGTCAAGGTTCTGGTTTTGCCTTGCTTTCGCCATGGCAGCTGTCTGTGCTCCCTAGTAGGAGGCAGTCGATAGTGAGGAGAGAGACCTGAACAAGTCTCACTCCTCACATTTATGCAGATTGCCTAAGGAAAAACTCTAAGTGATTGCTGTCACCCTGTTGTTATCTTGAGAGAATGATCATTCTGACAGAGACAATTGCTGTCCCAACGTTTCTGTTAACGTAAAGATTGATTCTGCCCTAAGGCATGATTGTGAGGTCTCAGTGGAGCTCCGGAAGCTTTTTATTTTCCCTTGTACATACTTGCTTTGATTCTTTAATGCTTGGCATTAGTAAACATATTTAAAAATATAGGAATTAAAATTGCAGACAAAGGATGTTGCTATTTACTATATTTTTTCAGATTGACCTTACTTGGAGCCCAGCATGTGGGTATATTTTCAGAGAAAGACTGCAGAAAATAAATATTAGGGACGGCCTTCAGGCAAGATCTGGTCTTGAAATACTTACCGTCACTGTAAGTTATTATCAGAGGGAAGCCATGTATTTTTAGTTGGGGAAGTTTCTAGAACAGGATTTTTTTGTGTAGTGTTGGTTCGTTTTTATATGATAAAGCTTCATTCAGTTTCCCAAGGATATACATTAGTCCTTAGATAATCAGAATGCTGGGAATGATTTGGTGCAACAGCTGAAGAAAACTTCTGTAATTCCTTCTGACAACCTAACTTATTTAGTATTTTTAAAGTTATTTTGATATTTCTGATTATAATAATCTTCAGAAATTCCTAGCACACATCTATTCTTGAAGAATTCTGTAGTAGCTTATTATTTATTCTATTTAGCTTCTACGCACTAGGGGTTTTAAGCTTTTGGAAAAGAAGATGGATATCAGCGCCAGAGGCCAGCAGATAATGAGATGACTTTATTCCACAACTAGAAGAGGCTATTAGAAAAAATAATTTTTAGGATGTCAAATGCAGTATATATGCAGATAAAATTAACAAAAAGATAGCATGTCATTTCCCCTATATTATTTTTGTATTACTATGATTTATTTCTCCAAACAGTAGTTCCTTGAAAAAAACTCAGTTACTCCTTGATTCGTGACAGTGATTGAGAGCTGGTTGAGCATCCACCTGCTCGGGCAGGCCTGTTTTGTCACCCAATGCATGCTTCTGTAATCTACAAAGCAAATGTAAGACAGTAAAATTTATTCAGGCAAGAAATACAAATCTACCTCTCTCTGATCAGGATTCCCAACAATTCATCATGTTAATGTATGCTTTGCCTCAGTGTAAAAACCTACTTACAGGGCTTTAACTTACTCTGATATGATATGTTGAACAAAGTAACACTACTTAGAGAACAAGTCCTGTTACAGTTATCACCACAGTTAACCTGATAAATTCTAATACTGAAAATAATTTACGGAAAATGACCTGTTGTAGTATCAACTATTCAATGAGAGAGGGGAAAGTGAAATCCCCCTCACAACACAGCTGCAGAACCAAAGAAAGATCACAGGGTTACATTTCAGTATTGAGCTTGTTTTCACTTGTGTTCTTCGTAGTCTATGAACTTCTGACTTTGTTATTTAGTATGTTTGATATATTGATTAGTAAAGGTTTAGTTAGTGCACAGCACTGGAAAAGCACAGTAAGACTGGGAATGAACATCTCTTGTATCGTATTTGCTGTATTAAAAATAATCCTTTAGACACAATTTGTTATTGTTTGTCTTTCCCTGCTGGAAGTCATCTAGATCTTCGAGGCTGGTTTGGTATGAGCAAATAAATAGACATTTTATGTCAAGCATAGGAGACTGTTCCTGTTGGACCCCAGTACTCTGACCATCTTATTTTAGATATTCCAGGTGTGGAAGGTTTAGTGCTTAATAAAATATTTACTTATTTGAAGTTATATGATGTTGCGTGGGATTTTGAATTGAGAGCAGTAAAACAATATGTGTAAATCACAGTGCCAGGGCAAATTACACTTAGCAGAGTGTAACAATTTTAATGTATAGTTGAATCAAAATGTGAATTTGATTCTTGTTACGAGTCTGTATAATATGCTCACTTTCATGACACTGGGCATCCCCAGTGGCCAGGAAGGAGTACAAGGAGTGAGAAGTCATCACAAGTCCACTGTTATCCCCCCAAGCTCTTTTCATTCATTGTTCTTTCATCCTCTGCCTTTGGTGGAGGTGCATATATACCCCCCCCCCCCCCCATGCTGGTTTGACATACAGGAAGACATTTGCGTTCTTTTGATTAACTCATGGATGAACAGTTACACAACTGGTTGGTTCACTCAATTGACATAACCAGCTGATCCACTAAACTGATTGCAGCTGGCTGATCCACTCAGCTGATACAGCCATTTATCTACATCAAAGCCAGCCTCTGGGCCTCTTTGTATGGAGCTAAGTTCAGCTCTCTTTGAAGCAGCTGTCACCAGTCACTTCCTATGTCCTTCCATGAGCCTTAGGAGCACATTGCCCTTGGCCGTCTCCTTTGAGCCGTCTTTCATTGTAGGGGTTCACTGATTGATCACAGTTCCACAAAATGACAATTATAATTTAGTACCTGTCCACCACTTTAGGAAAGTCTTAGTGACACCTTTGCAAGAAATCATTTCTTCTAAAAGTGAAGCTGTATCCCTCGTGCAACTGATGGTTCTCTGCGCATGTGTACACAACAGGGTTTTTCATGCAGTGAATTGCAGTGGTAGTTTACTATATGAAAAACCTCTTCAGACAAGCTGGCTCTAATTGTCAGGATGACGGCAATCACTGTGGATGCCAATGTTGAATGCAACACAGATCAGACTAAAAAGAAATGGTGATTTTTTTTAGTAAATACTATATTCAAGGAAATAAATAGATAAATAACATCCTAATAATTGGATAAAAAAGCCACATAGCTGTCATTCAGAAGCTGTTTTTGAATTCAGGTCAATTTGCCAAATTGTTCTGTGAGAAGGTTCTCCTGCAAAGGTCATGAAGATTCATAACCAGCAAGGAGGTCCCTGTCTTCTCTGATCTAAAAACAGGTGCAGAACTTACTCAAGATACAGAAGAGTCAAGTGTATATTCCCACTTGTTTGATTTTATTATTTGATTGGTACATATTTGGACTAACAACTCCTGTGTGAAGTAGTACAGGTTAATTTAGATTTTCATCCTAGTTTCATCACAGTTTTGGTTGACAATAAGGAAAAAACCAAAACATTAGCATGTTTCTTATATTTGCGTATTTACTGGAGCAGAACCAGAAAAAAGGTTTTTCTATGTCCCAGGTTAATATTACAAATATCCAGACAACAGTTAAACAGGAGCTGTTTGAAATTTAGGTTCAATGAATGGCAAAGTTCATGAGAGTGTATCCCTCTTGGAAAACTCAACAGAATGATGAACAGAGCTCCATAACAGTCCTGAAATCTGTGTTTTCTCACATCTTTGAGTAATATCCTACCTCAGCACTGACAAGCAGACTTCTGCAATTTTTAAGACCAGTACCTAAATCAATCATTTCACTTTCATTGCTTTGCTTTTATGAACAGCAGCAGGAGAGAAGCAAAGTACAAGTGCAACAAAATCGTGCTCACATGTACTTAGTTCCCTTACTCTAGACCATCTTTGGGTTTCAAAGTTAAGACTTTGGGGTTTATTATTATACGTAATGCAAGTATGTATGCCTGTACCATACCTACTCAGGATTCTTTTTTTTCCACCATGAAAAGGAAAAAAAATAAATATCACAATTACAAGCTGGAAGGAAGACATCCTAGATTGCAGTACAAAGCCAATGTTTTGAATTCTTGTATTAAAATTCAAAAGGTAAATTTATTTTGAAACAATGAAAGAACAATCTCAAAAAAATTCAGAATGCTGCATACTAGCTTTCCTGACCTGAAATTGAATATTTATCAAGCATTAATGCATAGAAATTTGCTAAAATATTTTCATGGGAAAGTTGATCAGTTTATCAGAATGCTAACTGTTTTGACAGTTCCATGGTATGTTTTCAGTATGTATGTTAAATGTTCCATTACTTGGATGGATTATTTACTATATCTGATATTCATAGGAATTGCAGTAGCAGTAGTATTCTGTAAGGTTTTATATTCAGAGTATTTTTTTAACAGGTACCTATTAGTATGTACTTTAAGGAAAAATATGTCTTGATCAAAGCCACAGTACAATAAAATCTGTTATAATATGTTAACATATTCATGAATGCATATGAACATTAGTAGTTAGTCACAGAAAAGGTAAATGCTAGAAAATTATATCAAAAGTACCCAGAAGTGATAATGAACTAACAATCCTTTTTGAAAAAAAAGTTTGATTTCGTGCTTATAATTATTTATAATCTGAAAGCCAAATATTTATATGATAAATTCTAAAATACTCAAAATTCTTTTACCCTCAATCAGACGTCTGTAATATATCTGTAGCATTTTATATTTTTAAAACCTATTTTAAGTGTATAAAGTTAGTGGAACACACTTCTATGCTGAACACAAAAATTTTCCCTTCTATTCATTAATCTGTGTTCATTCGTTGGCTGATTTTAAATGAAAACATTCTACTACTATAATAGTAGTACATAAAATGTATTTTTCTTTCTTGGACAAGATTCATTTGCAGTTTTGGACCCCTTGCGTGAAGTGTTGGCCCTGCTATAGAGAACATGGGTTTGCTGCTGTGGTGGGACCGGGCTCTCTTCCCATGTGTTTATTCATTAGTCCTGGCAGTCCCGGCACAGCGGTCCCAAGGCACTCAAGCCCCACACAGCTCAGCAGTCAGAGGCTGCGTTTGCAGTAGAGCTGTGGCACGTGACAGGCTGGAGATGCAGGGTTGCATGGGGGCTCCTGGGCAATCAGTTTCTGTGAAAAATGAGCAAGAACTGGAGAGGCTGGCCATGAGTATGTAGGGACCCATTTATACATCCTACTCCAGCCTGTCCTTCAGTGGAGAGGTAGGGATCCCTGGAAAGCCCCTCTAAATGTCCTGCCTGTGGACTACAGCACACCTGGAGCAACAACCTCCAGGTCTGTCTCTCCAGCATGTGGAATGAATCTTATAACTCTTGATCCTCTAGTATTTTTTGAGTGTGGTTCATGGGGTTGGGATTGTCGATACTCTATCAGCTATATTGCTTTTGGCTCCAGTTTTAAAATAATGCTTTCTTGCATATTTTTTTCTCTGATGCGCTGTTGCTTAAACTGCATGGTTAAACAGAAAGTGATTTAATGGAAATGTCAAAATGATCAGTTCATTTTTCTCTTTAGATTACTTAGTTACACAGAAACATTTAGTACTGGTGGTGTAATGAACTGCATACAGGGCTGGACTAATCTGCTTCCTCTCCATATCACTCAAAAGTCTTCAGAAAACGTTAGTATTTGGATTTTAGCATTGTGTGTTCCATCTTGCTCGGCACAGGTGCTTGTGTTTGTCACAACAGCGAAGAGTAGTACGGTAGTCCTTTAACAGTTAGGCCTAGAGTTGATGCTGTCAGACCAAGTGATGCCAAAAATGAGTGCCCAGGTCTGCTTCAGTTACCGTCAGCGTAAACAAGGAAGCAATCCACCTACTTTGGTATGATGAGCTTTGTAGATGAATTATAGATGGAAAGTTTTCTAAATCCAGAAAATAAGATTCATTTCAGCTGTTAGCCTTTTTCATAATAATACAGACTCTTGAAATCTTCCTGTTAGTTACTTCTCTTTTCTAAAATGAGGATTCCAAGAACATTGTCATGTTTGTACATGCATATACATACATGCACAGTGTAAATGTAATGTGTGTATATATCTATATAGTGCATGTGTATATAAAGGTACTGTGTGCATATAGGTGGTATATATATGATGAGTGACTCATAAAGGAATTACGAGCTAATCTTTCCACAGTATTTCAGGATTTCTTGTCAGTTTTACAGAAACTCGTGCATTTTTGGGAGGGCTGTTGGAGCAGTACTGATGTTGCCAGAGAACACAGATCATAATGTGGTCTGATCTGCCCTTGTGCCCAGACTGTTTCCTGGCTGTCTCAAAACTTGTACTGGCACAAGTAGCAAATGGGAACCCAAAGCGTGTGTGATCATTAAAGATACAGCAACTGTGTTTTTCAAAAGACTTGCATGGCTTTGGGTTTTCATTTTTTAATGCAGTTTTCTGAGTTTTTTCTTGTTAGAACCTCCAAAAAATCATTGCAATAACAGTATTCAGTCTCAGTTTGCATCAATGCAAACATATTGGAGGAAGGTTTCACAAAATGTTGTTACATTTATGTAAATCTGTTTTCCAATTTTGTTTTATGTTATCGTGTCTGCTTTTTTGAATTTTGAATAATCCTTAGGTCTGTGTTTACTTCATTATTTTGGTGCAGTTACTATTTCATTACAAATATATATATTTAATTTACTCTGCCAGGTAAAACTAATATAAGGGGTGACAGTTTCTGCGTAGAAAGTTACAATAACCCAGCAATATTAGAAGAATCCAAGTTGAACATACTATTTTGGGTCTACCTTCTTTCAATGGCATCTACAAGACAGCAACAAAGAGACACATTCTCTTCTACTGGAGTATGATACACTATGCAAGGATTATTATTTTTCCCCCCCTTGAAAAGATATTGAATCAGTTGAACTGCAGAATTCTAGGTTCATGGTTTATTTAGGTGGCAAAAAGAGCCAGAGTTGCACTGAACTATTAAAAGGGAGAACATATTGAAGTGCTAAATAATTTTAAATTATACAGTTTTACTACTTCAGAAAAGAGCAAGTATTTCAAAATACTATTTGTTTCAGTGTTCTTTTGTCCATATCTTAATTTAGGATTCCTGCAGGCTTTAAGACTTTAATTTTTTGTTCAGTGCTCAGGCCAATGATACAGGCTTATTTTGAAGAATCACATATTTATACTCTTAATTTTTTTTTAATACAACTTTTATGGAATGACTTTGTGAAATTTCTTTATGAAATGGATATCTGCATATCGTGAATTTAGGAATGACTATTCCCTGTGGAAGTTTTGTATGACAAATTAATATCAGTATTTAACTTCGTAAAATACATGACTCCTGGCAAGAGATGGAAATGTTTTTGGCAAGTACACACTGAAAGAAGGACTGAGGGTTTCATGTTTTCTTCCCTTGTTAGTGCATTCTCTTACCTATGCTATTTCTTATTTTCCTTCTAGCCTTTGTTCTTAAAAAAAATTAAAATAAAATACACTATTCATTGAATAGTTAACAAAAAAGTTAAACAGAAATATGTTTAAATGTATTCTTTTCAACAGATACCTGTCCTGTGTCCTTATCCTTAGAGTAAGTTAGAGAACATTCACAAGCTTCTGGATTTTCTTATTCCTAAAAGGCTCAGCCTGGAGTAAGGATATTTTTCATGCGCCTTCATTAGTTACTTTATATTACACTAGAGAAATGAAGACCACTCAGTTTTATTCCCCAAATCATGACACAGACTGTAGGTCCTCCCTAATACTGGAGAAGCCTTTTCTTCTTCCCCTGATCTATTTCTTTTCTGTTTCCAATCTTTCCTCTCTTAGCTTCATTATTCCCTTTGTCTTCCTTTTGCATCACTCTGTCATACACTGAAATACGTTTACTGTATTTTCCAAGTAAACTTCTGTGAGTCAGAGCGATTGTCTGGTGAGTGTTGTCTGGATACATGCCTCAGGCTTCTGAGGTTTCCTGGGTCTTCCTGGCGTTTCAAGCTAAGGATTATCGCTTTGTTAAATCGTAGTGTTTGATGCTCCTTTCTGTTTTACAAGACACCCATTTCTACATCAGTCCTGGGTATTTCTGTCATGAAAGGGCTAATCAGTATTTCACGGACAGGCCAGAGCACCGCTATTGAAGATCCAGGGTAGCCGGAGTCCACCATTGCCTAGAATTAGCTTGCACTTCAGACTCCTAGAACTTGTGAAAGCCAGAAACTTTTAGGAATTTAGAAATTCTTCCTACCTCTTACAAGGCCAGTGAGACTTAGGAGTGAAACACACATAAAAATGCTGGCTTCAGAAAGCTGGATTCTGGGGAAAGTGACATTCCCTTGTAAATCTGATTTAATGCACTCCTTGGTTTCTCTGCTTGTTGTAAGTCATATCCTTATAGAAGTTGTTTATCATGGCAATGAAACAGTTTCACTTACATAGTATAACTGTTAATTGCTGTTGCTGTTTCAGTCACATTAATCATGCAAAAAAACGTGCATTAGATGCATTATTAAACTCAATAATAGTGTCTTTTTTGCAAATTTAAAGAACCACCCTACTAAAGTGACTATGTTAATTCTCTGGAAAGCATGAGACGTTTGCTTAGTCCTCTGGATTTTTTCAAGAAAGAAAATAATCTGTCTGACGATAAATACTTGCAGTTTTGCAATTACAACCATATGTGGTATCACAAATAAATAATGGCTCACAGTCTTTTGTACATATATTTTTGTTACTAATGTAACTTCCTTTCTCCATAATGAGAATTATTATTATAACCTATTTGACAATTACTAACTATTCAGTTGTGAACCAGCTGTATCATTTATCATTAATTCTTTGGAGGAAAGAGAAACTGAAGAAACCCAACTTTTTTTTTTTTTTTTTTTGTTTAGCTTAATAATTTATAAAAAGAAATATATCCATATTTTACTTCTCTTTTCTAAAATGAGGATTCCAAGAACATTGTCACATGTTTGTACCTAATGCTTGTCGTACCCTCTTTAAAAGAGCAATTTTGGTTCACAATTCTTATTCTTCCCTAACTAATTTAATTCTGCTGCTAAGTTACTCTAAATACATTTCTAATTATCTAACCAAATAACCTATTTCTGTATTTTTTCAGCCCTTTAGCTTGCCACAGTATTTAATTTTTAATTTCAGTCACTATTCAGAACTCACACATGCCATTGCAAAGATGTGGGTTTACGTGGACGATTGGCTTAAAATATTTTATGGGTTTATTTAAATGAATCTTGTTCTGATTTTATTCTTGTTTCACATTTATCATTTGCCTAAGTTAACAGTTAATTTTCTCTTTATAAGTAATTTGGTTCATATGTTAAGAAATGTGTTACTGAGATGGACATAGTGACATTGTAACTGTGTATGTCACAAACATTTTATCCCTAAATATTGTAAAACTGTAAAAAGTCTTGTTGAGCTGATGAGGTTATTTGCATTCAGATTTATTTATATTCATAACTTCCTATACTGACAGGGCCTATGCATGGAGCATATGCTACAAAAAAATGTACCTATTTACAGGTATAAAGCTGCTCATGTCCAGACCACTCTAAATAGGGTGGGAGGGAACATTGTGATCAGGAGAACTTGGCAGACTTAGATTGTATCTGAAAACACCATATAGTTTGTAATGTCAATGTACTGCAAAGGAATGCTGTGTATTACAGTCCTTCTGCTTTATTTCTAAGAGCCTTACGTAAAGTATACTATACTCAGACTCAGTATTTTTGATCTGCTGGTGTCTTGCTTCCACCATCTGTTTTTACAAAACTATTTTTACCTTAACAAGTATCAGTGGCTGCCACTGAGTCGCCCTTTGATGTGCAGTTGATCACAGATGAGAATAAAACTGCATAATAGACCATAATTTCCTGTCTGATCCAAACTCAGCCTTGTGTGCTGGGTGATTTCCTTAGAACTAATTGACAAATGCACTGGCACAGGGACTGATTGGCTGCAGCTGTTCGCCTGTTTTGTCAGAAACACAGAAACAAAGGAAATCTTGAAACATTGAGTGTTTGTGAAATTGAGGTAGATCTTCTGGGAATATTCATAGTTAGAATGAAGAACTTGGGATTTTTTCAGCAAAGATGACTGCCTCTTCTTTCAGGCCTCAAAACAGGTATTGAAACTGAGTAAATCCCCTAGAAGACTAAACATAGTTCTTGTAGCATCGTTCCTCCTCATAACAGGAATGATGGAAACACAGCATATGGCCCCAAAAAGTAACTTAATACTGGTCTACTACACTTTCTTCAGAGAGCTGATCTGAAAGACTGATCAGCACAATCAGCTTGTAAAACCAAAAAAAGTTAAGATAGATTCTGCTGTTTCAAACGGTATTGTGCTTAATGTGACTTGCAGAAATGGCAGTGCGTTTCTGTCTTCCACCCATGGATGTAAGATGTGCAAAATGGGACTTTTGCAAGAAAATAGGTGGAACTTTGCTATGCAGATCTATCTTGGTAGGAGTGTGAGCCATTCCCAAAGGTTAGATGCAGCCTGTACTTGCTGCCTCTCACTAGGCTTCAGCTTTTCCAGTGTAAGGCAGAAAATAGCCCATGTATAGAGAATTACATGTAATCACGCACAGATTTATTGTTCTTGTTCAGAAATTTTAACTTCATGCCTTGCTAGTTAGAATGAAAATTCTGAGCTTCTGGTTTTTTGGGGGAAAAAGTATAAATTTTGATCTAAGAAAACCAAAAGGGATATTTTAACTTAAAAATTGTTTTAAATAATTTTTCACTTCAGCAAGGAGGAACTGATTCGTCTTGTCATCATTCAGCTGTTATTTCACATCTTAATTTATATGGATCTTACTTTTGTCAAAGCAAGTCTTTTACATTATTTTCTTTAGCTGACACTCATAAAATGATACATGCCCACAAAACCTTTGGCTTCAGTACATTACCTTGCCAATGGAAACGTGCTCTTCCAGGGGAGTTATGACCTGAACTAGATAAACAGTCATCTTATTCAGATACCTGAGAAATTTTGATCTATCACAGCAATAAACTAAACCCTCAGATGATGAGGCCTCCTTTTTAATGGTGAAATTAATTTATATAGCCATCATAGTCTTTAATAAAAAAACCCTATATCTAGTGAAGCCTATCTCAAAATGAGAAGCCTGCAGGCCTTGAAATACGTGACTTAATATCAGATGGAAATCATTATGTCATGTTCCTCAGAGGTGCTGATGGATGAGATAGTAAAGGTAAATCCAGCAAAACAGATTGGCAGAGAATTGGTAAAGTGGCAAGAAACATACACAGTAAATTTGTGGCACAGCATAGTTCCACATGGTCTTCACTATTTGGTGTGCATATCTATAATATATGCATATTTTGGCTCTGCTTAGTGATGATTAAAAAAACAAAGCAGAAGCAAAGTTGCTTATACGATATCTGAAAGGTTTCACAACTTTTATCCCATTGTATTTAGCTGATGTATTTTTATATATATCACCATTTATCAGTCTGAGGCGTCCTATTGTATTTTGGCATTTCTTTATGATTTGGAGGGTTTAATCTTTCATATTTGAAGTAGTGTTTAAGTAATGTGCTCAGTAAGCCTCTTTCGTGCACTGGAGTCCCTACTCTCATCGTATGCAGCAAGTTCATGTCTATCTGCTCAGTGAATTAACGATTTCACTCTGTACTGAAATAATAATCCGAGTTAGGCATTTTATAATACATACATCTATATCTATATATCTATGTACACACCCACTTTTATATAATAATTATAATTATTTTATATATTTATTATAATTAAGGGGTGATTGTAAGTGACTGTATCATGTTTATTTTAAATAGGTCCAAATAATTTTTGTGTGTTTGGAGGATATACTGAGTTCATAAAATTCTGGTGTGACACTGGGATATTTGAAAGTGTGTTTCTTGTTTCCAGCTTACTAGCAGTTTTATAGTAGGAACAAGAGACTATTTTTGGCAGTCAATTCAGACCATGTGTTTTTGCCTGGCAAAAGTGGCTGCTGGTTATTTTGTTGTGTCAGGGACTTAGAGCTATTGAATGTGGCAGTGCTTGTTACTTGGGTGTGAGATAGGTAGCAAAAGTAGATGTTAAAAGAAACTAGCAAAGAGAGGAAGAGCTTTGAAAAACTCAAGTGGGAGAAAATTATCTTTGAAATAGGGTAAATTTTCAAGCTTAACCACAGGAACTTCTTTTTTTAACTAATTCAGAAGAAAAGTTGGGTACATATTTCTGTTACACAACTGGAAATTTCTTTGGCAACCCATCATTTTATAGTTCTGTTTTGATCTAAGGGGTTAAATTTCACTCTCAGAGGAGCAAACAGCTAAGACAGTTTTACTGAAGCTTGTATAATTAATTGGGATCTTTAACTAGTTTTTACATTATGTATTTAACAGATGCAATTTTGCCAAAAGAATTTAACTTGGACCTGTCAAGGTAAATTCCAAGTTGCTACATAAGTGCTGTATGTTTTGGAACAAAACACATTTTTCAAATGTTAAAAGGCAAGGGCATTTTTAAATTGTTTCAGAACTATCAACAGTATGCCTTTGTGAAAACTTTGGAGCTGGCGCGGGCTGCCTGGACCCAGGGATGTGAAACGCGGGCAGTTCGCGGCCCTGCCAGCCCTGCACCATCGTGCAGGCAAGGTTCGTGGAGCTGGAGGCCGAGAGCTGAAGCATCCAGCAGGGCCTGAGGGTTGGGGTTTAACCAGGTTTCAGTGGGTGTGGAGGCGGGAGGAGGAGGCCAGTCACGCTGGCACTGGCGGGGTGGAGTGCCCCTCGCACAGCCCTGCCTGCTCACACACACCTGGGCCAAATCCAGTCTTGGTTAAGGAGCAGGAGCCCAGCTCCCGCCAGCAGCTCTCTGCCTCACACACACACACACATACACACGTGTGATTTTATAGCCTGTTTAGAGACTCTCACATTTGCCGTGGCTGAAGAGATGTTAACATTTTCTCTTGCCCCCACCCTGCCTTTTCCAAGAAGGGCAAGGACAGGGTGGTGCCACGAGGCATGGGCGGCACTGGCAGGCAGGCGGGCAGCCCCAGACCCCGCTGCGGGGCGGCAAGGCTGGGCCTGAGGCGAGGCACAGAGCCGGCATTGCTGCCAGGCCGGTGCAAGGTGGCCAGTCGGGTCACATCCATGTGAGAAGCCCAGGCAGGAACCGCAACAGGCTGCTCTGGGCAAGGGCCCTGCCGTGGCATAGCTGAGAGAGGGCCTGGGGGCTGACATGGGCCCCTGCGCCATGGCAGCATAGTGAGACCCCAGGGAAGCCAGGCAGGGACAGTCGGGCTGGTGGTGCCCCCTGTGACCTGATAGTGTCCCTTCAGGCCATTCTGTAGTGCAGTCATCCTCCTAAGTCTGCTGTGCTATTGCCGTAATTTTACTGTTGAGAGGACAGGTCTCAAGGAGGAGAGATTCTGCCCATGGTGTGGAAGAAAAGCAAAGCATCAGGAGGCGGGGTGAGGTTAGTGTTTAAAGGTAAACGGCAGGGATATGACAGGCCTAGAACATCAAAGCTTATTTTTCTGCTAGTGGAGAACTATTTTTCAGTAAAACAGGTAAATTGGAAAGATGTTGAAGGAAAATAGACTGTGGCACTTAGCCTTAAAGTGCTCAGTTATAAAATATAATTTCATTTTTGCATCGTGTGTTTTAAAGCAAATCAGGATGGGATTGTAATGATACTGGGATCCCCTCAAATGGGATGAGTAAAAGCAATGAAACACAGACATTCAAAAACTAACTTTAGACCTGTAAACAGCAGGGAAATAAGCCCTATTATGTTTCTGTTCTCTGGAGCAGTTGGCTTCATCCCCTTCCTTCAAGCAACGCACACGGCTATCCTGCATAGAACCAAGTACTGGGCTAACACTCTGCTGGGCTATAACAGTGTTTATACCCTTTAGTTTTGCCTTGGTTATACTTGTAGTGGCTCTTGTAGAAATTAAATAAAGACAAAGATTTGTGTGTCAATAGGTGGTAGATAGGTATGTTTTCTCTGGGACTTCTTGGTTTTTTATAAGTGAAACTAACCTGTTTCTGCATAGCCATTCCAATGGTATATATATTATTCTTATCCATATTATCATATGGATTTATACTTGTTTGTCCTGTAAGTAATTCCTGACCAACTAACAAACTTCATGAGGATAGAAAGTCCTTCCTTAGTCAGGTGTGACAGCTGCCGTATTTATCATACATTTGTTCGATCTTCAGCTGTCCACCAATGCTTCTAGTATTTAGCAGAATGTAGATACTGTAAGAAAAATGTGTTAAACTTCCTTGGGAACTGCAAATGAGTGCAAGTGTTAAAATAGTGGAATCTCACTATTGCAGTCTTCACCTTGCACTCCCTTTTATAGTTTTAAACCTATTGTAATAGTCCAACTTGAGATTTTCCGCCTCTTACAGATTTCATTGAACTCATGCAGTCTTTGCAAAAAGAGTGGCCCATTCTTCCACAGGACAAGGGTAATTTAAAAGCTGCAAGAGTATACAATTTTATTTTTAAATGTAATACTTCTCATTAATACAGAAAGCTGTAGCATATAGCTGGAAATATGTAGAAGTTAAGGACTCTTATCCTTATCCAAGCCCATTAAAGAACAGTATATGTCTATTTAAAATGAAACATGAATTTAGCTTGATTCTGTATCAAGGAAGTTCATGGCAGCTTTGTGCTGACATAAGCAGCCAGTAAATCAAGAAAAAAATAGCTAGGAAAATAGCATTTTTAAGAGATTTTTTTTTAAGGAAATGCCAACATAATTGTAGTGTTGGGTTAGCTAGCTATGCATTCCTCCAACTTTAAAGAGAATTTGGGTGTAGTAAAACTGAATTATTCACAGGAAATAATTCACTAGACAAATTTAGCCTGTGTCTTGGATTAAGAGGCATGCTTTCTGAAACAAAATTAGGTTACTCTAAGAATTGCTGAGTTTAAAATTTGCCTCGCTGCAATATAGGAAAGCAACTGCATATGCATGCATAGTTCTGTAGGAAAAAAGAGCAGTGCTGAGCTCTCGTCTTTTTTATTTGCCTCTGTTCTGGATTTGGATTACTTGGTAGCGAGGAAGATGCAGGAAGAAACTGACAACCTGGCCACTTGCTGGATTTTACTCAGTGTTATATTCTGTTGGGGTACATGTGTGGAAATACAACCCAGAACATCTACAAAACAGCTGCCATAGTCATTCAGAACAAGAGTCTGCTTAACCCTTTGTATTACTGTCTCCAACAGTGACCATACACAGACACTCTTCTGAAGAAGGACGATATTTGACTCAAATGACAAGAGCTTTAAAATGTAGTTTCCTGAGAGTGGAAAGAATATCTTGTGACCGTCTCTGTTACTTGTTACTGTCCTGCACTGACAAGTTTCTCTTTGGCTCAGTACGTAACTGAAAGACACAGCCTTTCTAAGCCTAAAACCTACATATAAATGTAGTTCATACTAGTATATATTATCCCATCCTTTCAATAGAAAGGTTACTGAGTTGCCTATACAGTAACTGCCAGATTCTTTTCTCCCCTTGAAACAAAGTTAATACATCCTGCAACTACTACATTTCTCGTGGTTTTTAGAAGATCTGTTGCTAGTAGCCATAAGCAAATGTTTCATTTTTGTCTGTTTTGAACCTAGCTCTTACAAGCTTAATGTGATGCCCCCTAAAACTTGTAATGGAAGTGAGTGCCCAATCCCTTCTCACCTTTTCCATGCTGCTTATGACTTTGTAGAAAACGGTAATCAGGTAAAAATGTAGCATATGTGAATACAAATGTATTCCTTTCCATAAATAGTTAATTGCATAAAAGTAGATCATGATTTTTATTTAAAAAGGAAATAAAACTATCACAAATCTCAATCTTTAAATTGGAGTTTATAATCAAGGCATTTTTTTTTAAGATACACATTTAGTGTTAGCTAGAACTAAAGATGTTTCCATGAGAGAGTTTATTCCTTGCTAAGGAGAGAAATAACGTCCCCAGGGATGGGGGTTTATTGACATTGTTTTTGTTAGATTACTGCATTGCTGTCTATGTATGACTACACCATAAAATTATTTGTTAGGTGATGGTGATTTACAAATGATCAGAAGCAACCAAATTACTCTAGCTTAATAAGTTGCCACTTATTGCCTGTGTAGGCTTTTTTTCTGCTGCGGCTGTGAAGTTGGCTTACAATAATGTGCATTAATTTTATTTCACAAATGCAGTGATCGAGGAGGCCTAATTCTGCCAGTTATTGTGGTTCAGCCGTGAGCAGTAACTTATTAAGTCATGATCAACTTCACTGTATATACCTCTTAGTCTGGATCTGGTGCAGAATACAAAGCAGGACATTTTGCCAGGAAAACATCATACCAATGCATTGATATCTGCAACAGCAACCCACTCATCACAGGGTAGTGTTCAAGGTGTTGATATTCAGCCACACAGACTGAAATGTGTGAAATCATTATCTCTGAGACACTATCTAACTCCTTGTGTAGATGGCAGAGGTTCTGTAGTTAGATTTCTCTGTATAGAAAAAGGGAGTTGGCAGGATGTTCAGTGCAAGGGCATCAAGACTCAGGATCTTAATATCTCAACTTGGCTCCAATTTGTTGGAATTTGGCAACTTTTTTGATGACAAGGCATCTGTTTGAGATTTTTTTTGAGGAGAACCGAGTGCTTTTGCTAATTGATGAAAGGGCTGCATGAATTCCTGTGGAACTGGTTATTCTAATGCTGATAAGATTTTATTTTATCATATATATATGTATATATATGTGTGTGTATATATATAAAGAAAAAATGTCAGGCAAGCCAGCTGGCAAGAGCTTTGTGACAGTGACAGCCTCCAAAGCCGGACTTGATGTGGTAGAAGTAGGGTAGAAATTAAAAGGGAGCTCCAGTGCTCCTGGGAGCAAAAAGTGTTGGGAAGGACTCCTATTCTAATGCAGATCCTAGATACACACATTTGTGAAGGAAAAGGCTGCAAGCAGTTCCAGGCTGCTGGAGCTGCTGTGGAAAGACACTTTAAAGTACTTTGCACATAAGTTTTTTAACCATTTAATTGGACTTTCTGTAACATGTGCTGAGTGGCTGTTTGACAAAAGTCTGCCACAACTCAGAGCTATTCCTTTACAGACCTGACCTCAGCTTGCATAATTTCCCGAACTCATCTTTTTCTTTCCATTTTTTGTTCCTCTTTAATCTTCTGCTTTGTTCCCCCCCTTTTTGCAATTCTGTTGGCACACTGAAAACCAGGAAATACCAAGAAAAAGCTGTGGAACAAGATTTACTACCATCACATATTGTGTTCTGCTCCTAGTTTTTCGCACTACATATATCCTGCAAGTGCATTTCTACATTTTAGGTTGTAGATATTCCAGGCAGCAACTGACTTTCACTCAGGGTTTATAAAGTGCCTACAGATGTATTTTATGTTCATTACATATAAAGATTAAAATAATAGAACAGTGTCTTGCTGCATGATTGAGGATGCAAGAGCCCCAAACATCTGAAATACATGTTTTTATTTTATGTATTGAAATAAAAGACACTTGGAACCGCTGCCTTCAGCCAGTGCCTTGAGAGGTGATGCACAGGTGCAGTAATGGAGGGACTTACAGAACATTTCCACAGTACTCTAGCAGGTGGCAAGGATTTTACATTATCTTTATTTCTACCTTCTTTTCCTGTATTTATTCCTTTCTGTGAAGTTTCCTGTTTTCAGTCTGCACTAAACTGGTTAGTTGCACTGGATAAATAAATAATCATAGTCCGTGAAAATAATTTAATACTTAAAAGGAATGGAAAATCCTTTCTAGTGTGAAATAGTCTAGATGTAGGTTTCTGATCTAAGCAGAGCTGTGTTCTCAAGTCATGTGCTGAGTCAGAAAGGAACTGTTCACCACAGTGATCTATTTTATGATACTATCATAAGACCTTTTTTCCCTCAGATCTTCAGAAAAACATTTTAAAGGTCTTGTCATCTGACTTCAGTAGTCTTCCTACTTTTAGAAATCAAAAACGTTTCACGTTTCACACCGTCCTTGGGTTACGCTTGAGTTATATTCTTTTTGTTCATAGGAAGAATGGGGAATAATAAGTACTTGAAGCTGCCGCTGTTATCATCGGCACAATATAATTGCTCAGCAGTAAGATCTTAAAGTTTAAATATGTGCATTCTTTTGCCACAGATGATATATTCTAGGTTATAGCTTTTGTTTGGTGTGCAGCGAAGCACGATTGTGTGATTCAGTACTTTAGGAAGAAAAAGAATTGTCTATTTTATGTGAAAACTAAAAAAAAATATTGTATTTTGTATGTATCAATGTTAAGAGAGATACTTTTTTTTTTCATTCTTGGGATAGGTCAGTTGTTCTGATTCTATATATTGGGACAGTGCCTTCACAGCTGGTTCACAAGCAGGGCCTAAGCTTCTCCAACATGCAATATTTATCTTCTCAATTCAGAACTGGAAAACCTGTTGTGTTGATGGCAATGGGGGTTAAAGCTTTGGCACTTCTGGTAAGACTTGCCAAAGAGGAAAGGCTGCTGAATCCCAGGGCTCTTAGAAATGGCCCATTGAGATCCTGGCAGGGGTGCCTGTCTACCAGCTTTCTTGAAGCCTTCACCCGAAATTCTGCAGCTCCCCTACACATCTGCCCCATGTGTGTTTGACTTTAATTAGTTTGCATCTGCATTTGCTTATAATTTCCAGTTTAGTTTGTACTAACATGCTGTATTGTAAACAGGCACAGCTGAGATGCAGGTACACATGTCTTTCAGTATCCCAGTTGTATGTGTAGCAACCTCCAGTGTAAGGAATGGGCAGATGGCCAGACGCAGTACTGTCTTAAGCCACCTAAGATTTTAGTTACAATCTTCTTCACTTACATTCCTTTCACTGACAATTCTTATATTACTTCACGGGGAAAAGATATTAATATTATTGTATCCTAAGTGATGGAATTGTGCTCCTGATTCTGTTTTGGTGGTGGTTGCAATGATGCATCACACTGTTTTGAAAAAAAAAAAAAATCTTCAGGGTAGCGATACTTTATTTGGGAACTGGTACATTTCCATATTGTATTTCTGTGAATGAAATGGCTCATTATACATGAATTTATTAATACAAATCACTTTAGAGGTGATATTGTCTTAATTTTGTTAGTCACTTGAATATAAATCGGCTAAAAGCCAAGAAGTTGAGTTCCTTGGGAACTTACAATCAAAATAAATGCTGGGCAGCCTCTATCATGATACACCAGTGTTTCCGCACAATCACAGAACCCACTTCTTTCTGGGATTTGTGTTGGTGCTTCATTTGGAGAAAGAGTGAGAACCCAGAGGTGTCCAGACAAATGGATTTGGAAGAATAAAGAAGTATTTTTTTCCATGAAGTGCTGAAGGATGAAAATACTATAACACTTACTTACATGGTACTTCTTGTTCAACAAAAAGAACACAAAAAGTCAATACATTGAGATTTTGATGTGTTTGAGAGGAAAACCAATGTCAAAATAGTGAAACTTCCCACAACTGGGGATGAATATTTTAATTCTACTCAGTATTTACTTCTGTGTATGCCTCCACTCCCTAGTCCAATCTGAACAGCAGGGAGAGGTGGGGGGATGCATCTTAACTTCTCACTGTTTCTCTAAATTACTGCCTTCCTAATTGCTTCCCTAATTCACTACACTGTGAAGACTTGATAGATTCTGCTTAGCCAGCTTTAACCTGCTGCTGCACGCTAGACCATCATTTCGGTATATGCCTCTTAGGTCATCTTTGCACCTGAATGCATTTCACGTACCCTGCAACTCTGTGTGCTCTGGTTTCATACTATCAGTTTCCAGGGGAAATGTGTTGCTCAGTACAAATGCAGTTCCTGCCCTTACACCCACAAATGACAACTTTCCCTCTGCCACACTCGCAGAAGTGGCATGGTGAAGAATTAAGCCTGCTGTTTTTGAAGAATTCAATTTCCATCACTTAAGTCATTATGCCAGACCAAAAATTTTCTTACTGTGCAGATATATGCTTGAAAAAATGGGTATTTTCATAGGTAACATTGGAAATTACTCTGGAAATATGTAAAAATTACTTAACTACAACTATTCCCTTATGTAGCAGTTTCTGATCCTTCCAAAGAAGAGATTAATACTATCCAACTTGGTAAACATAAAATCAAATTTATTGCATGAAGATGTACACCTTAGATATCTGAAAGATGTATTGAAATATTTATATACTTCTTTTTTTGTTTGCTTTTTAAATTACACCACTTTCCTTCAGTCAGTACTGTGCTTCAAATTGTGGACTTTACAAGTGAGATTTTAAAAGTATGTAAAGATTTGGAGAGATACCAGGAGAGATTTAAAAAAGCACATAGGTACCTCTTGATCCCTCTGGGAATTGGATTCTTGTGATATTTACAGAGATTATCTTTTCACATGACAGTCAAGACTCACAAAGGTTCCTTTTATCAGATGAGTTTTACTGGTTGTCACCTCTTACAAATATTGAAGTAGGAGACTTGATCCAGATGGAGCCTCCTTTCTAAAGCTTGGTTTGACTACTTCTTAATTTTAGTAACTTGATTTATTTATTTTGGATTTCCATCAGCAGTTTAGGCCTCAGGTAAATTCTCAAATTTTCTGTTAAGGCAGTATTTTTTTAATTTTGAGTAGACAAACTTCAAGTACTAAGTCTTGTCAAAGTATGTATACGTTCTTTGAAAGAGGTCTCGAATGTGGGCAGAACTTTACCTGTGATCTCTTGCATAACTTGTGCTGTTAAGAGTATCAGCTTAATAGTAATTATTTAATTATTGAGCTGAAATATCAAAAAGAAAATAATAAGCTTCTTTTTCCCTTAGAAGACAGCTTTAAATATTATAGTCCTGAAATTCTGGGTTTATTCCACAGACTGAAGTTTTATATTTAATCCTTTTATGCTCTATGCAAGTAAGCAAAGGTCTCTTCTGTTCTTTTACACTAAAAAGAGTTGTTGGATTGCAGGCTTTGTGATAGAATAAATTTGTTTAAAGGCAAAATATTTATGGATCAGAACTTTCCAGCAAGCCAAGTTTGGCATTCTAGCATTTTTCTGAGTTAGATCTTCAGGCTGGTAAGAAAGATGTAGTCTTTCAGGCAGGTAACAAAGATGTAATCATTGCTGTGGAGTGCAAAACATTGCACTCACACACGTTTCGCATATTTGCTTGCAGTTACAACTGTGAGACTTAGCATTGTGCTACCTTGTACATGTAGAGAGGAGGAAACTATTCCTGTTGGAAGTGAATAATAATAAAACTATTATAAGTGCTGGGGATAGTTAATGATTAACATGAATTATGTTTGCGGTAAGTGTGCTGGGTTTATACTACCTTTAAAAATGAGTACCACTTTATAATTAATTGAAATGACACTTGTTTATGCTTCTTTTATCAAGCACTTTCCTCTTACTCGTGCATTTGATTTGCAGAGTCAATGCACTTGCTAATTTTTTTTCATTTACAAAACTGATAGCACTGGCTTTTGCAAGACAATATAAAGAGGATTATTTATTAGTCAGCCAGAAGTCTTTGGAGATGCACATGAATGCATTTTATGTGTGTATGTGAGTGTATCTATATAAATGTATTAATATATATATGTATATATGCACACAGTCAGATAGTCAGAGCGTAGCATATTAAAAAGGTATGTTCCCCATTGATTCAACTATATCTTTTGCTACTGGCCCAAGTAATGTTATTTACATTTGACCATTCTGAATGTTCCTGGAAAGATGCAAAATAGTCAGTTCCCATTAGCTGGAACTACTTTTTGTCATATAAATCCTCCTTTATTTTGATTGTGGTTTGGAGAGTAAAATTCAAATTCCGCTGATTTTTCTGAACAGTCTGAATACAGCTTGCACAGTTTTGTATTTTAAGGTCTTCTGGAAATAACTAATCAAAGCCAGTAACAAGATGTACTACAGGAGACTGTGTAGCACACTGCAGGGCATATGTACTGCACCCTGGCTGACACATTATTATGCAAACTTACCCTGCATTTTAGTACCTTAAGAGGGCACTTTTCAAGTGAAAAACTTAAAAATATCCTGTTAAATTTTATTGATATATGGTCTTGTCCCTTAAAGATTAGCCAAATCTGAAATGAAGATGTGAAATTACAAATATTTCCAACATCAATGCAGCACATCAATGGCAGCATTCTCAGCCATATTTAAATGTTCTTAAAGTATCTTTAAAGTATCTAACAACTTTGCAGTGGTCATGTAGATTATGTGTTTGAAAAGTTATAAAAATCCAGTTTTCAATTTTAAAAATAGTTGCTTCTTTAAACTATATAAATAGTTTTTACCTTATGCTTCTGTCAGTCATCAAAAATGCAAAAGATTAACATCTTTAGGTAAAACAGTGGAGTTGGAATGGGAAATAAATATTTAAGAAGACTGGTTGTTACAGTCAATACCCAAGCACTTTAGGTGACACGTACCCGCAATCTAATTGATACAAATGATTTTATATTTTATATTGAGTTTGGTAATTCCTTTGCTTCCTGCCTGTGGAGCTATTGGTTGAAGTGGTCCGCTGGGAACATGTCTACTGTTCATAGAACCTCCATGACTGACATGGATGCAGTAAGGTTTTTTTTCCTGTTTCATAATTGTTGTAATTATTCCCCTCACCATGGGCTCAATGAGTGCATTTAGACTCCTTACAAAAAACAGGGGAATGGCAGGAAGCTTATGAGTTTGTTTGCCAGACTTCTCTGGCTGTATAAACCACTTGCTGCAGCTCTGAAAACAATATGACTGGTGCAGTAGTGATTTTCTGCAGTGAAAGTGGATGTCAGCAGTAGTTACGTACTGCAGATATTTTAGTGAACTCTGAAAAGGCTACGCTGTAATACAACACTCCGAAACATTTCTGCTAGCTAGCGTGTGATTTCCTCTCCATCATTATCTTCTGTAGAATAATATCTGTGGGAAACCGATTTATATGACTGTGCTTTACTGTGTAACAAGGAATTCTTTTCCCTCATATTGTTTAATATCTTTTGGCTCCAAGGCATACTTCAGTTTCCTGCATTTATTTGTTACGTGCAGTGGGGAAGAGCACGAGGAGCACAGAAAGCATGTGTGCCCCGTGCCTGCTAAGGTTAGGACTGAACTGAAAATCTGTTGTGCCGGTTAGCAACTACTTAGGCAGCTGCCTAGTTGGGTCTCTTTTGACTCTGACTATTCTCTGTAATTTCTAACACTGCCAAAGGGAAATACATAGGGTTTATTTATTGGTCACCAACCATTCTGTGATGGGTTTCAAAATGGTACACTGGAGTATTAATAGGTTTTCTCTGAAAATGGCAGATGCTTCCTGAAATTGCAGAGTAAAGCTCTTGTAGTCACTCTTGTACAAACAAGTCATGAGAAATGCTCACTTTAAAAGGTGTTTTGCTTTTGTCCAGTGTTTGTCAGGTTCAACTCCAGCCACGGCTTCCCGGTAGAGGTTGGTTCCAATGCCAGTATCCTCCAGCTGAAGGAGGTGGTTGCTCAGCGACAGGGAGTTCCAGCTGACCAGCTGCGGGTGATTTTTGCAGGGAAGGAGCTCAGCAATGACTTGACACTGCAGGTAAGTCTCCCTTGGTAGCTTTGCTTCTGGACTGCTGCCAGCTACACTGCCTCTGCCTCTAATGCTGCCAATCTGACGTTCATGCCTCAGATCTAATAGAATAAATAGTGCCTGGGGATTCCTTGAACTTTACTCCACACTGCTTCATTAATTCTGACCTTCTTAATTATGCATTAAAACAGCAAGCAGGAAGGATGGGGGAAGAGGGAGAATATGAGAGAGAGAGCACGAGAGCTGTGCCCTAGTGAATAAATGTTTACTGACTACAGAAGCAAGCCAGGCACAATTTCTGTATCTGTTCAATTTCTTACTTATTCCATTTGAATCTTAATGAAGAAGGATGTGAATAAATTGCTTTAAATCAGGCTGCACAGTCATCACATTTTACAGAATTTGTAACCCAATTGTGACCCCTGGAGGATAGCTACAGGGCTGCTGTTACTCCTGCTGCTGCGCCTGTGCAGGTGAGTGCGCTGCTGGAGGGATGGGTCCGGATAACAAAGCCCACGGAAGTGTATTCCAAACTGAACTCTTAAACATGTGGAGCTAAGAGAGCAGCAGGGAGCATGGAAGACTGGCCGTAGGTAGGTTTCTGAGTTTCAGCTCCTGAAGGTTAGCTAACTGTGCTCTTCAGTAAGTGTAGAGAGGTGTTCATTTGTGGTGAGCAGTAGTAAGCACGGAAAGATAGGTTCAACTTTCTCGTCTTTGCTACTGTTAGCGGTGCTGCTGCAGTTGCTTTGTAAATAATTTTGTTTATCCTGTATGTGGATTTGGCAGTTCACTTGGGTAGCCAGGGCTTAGCACGAGGTCACACATTTAAGACATTTGGGGAACTTGGGGAAACCTCTTGGCCTTTCAGCAGAGTGCAAATACTGATTTAATGAAATTGCTGTCCTTCTGCAGGTATCAATGAATTGCAGATGCAATCTGTAGTAGTGCAGGTGATTATATAATATATCCCTCACAGGCAGAACTATTTCAGATTAATTGGCACTCATATTTCAGAAGTATTGCTGTACTTAGGATGGCTGCTAAGCCGGGGTACAGAAAGTCACTACTGTATTGATGACCTATCACTGTTTCTCCTTGGGTATGATATTTATTGCCTTGCAAAGGCTTTTAGGGAGTTTCAGCACACAAAGGAAGGTATAGAAATGCGAATTGTTGTCAGTCTCCGATGTATCACCTGTGGATAGTGTTGATGCATATATTCATGGCATAAACAGCAATGCACTTCACTTACTTATATGTGAAAACATATATATGAAAATGCAAAAATAAAAAAAAATTATGTGAATTGTAGAAGTTGTGAGTTGCTAGTTGCTAGATTTGGGTGCCTGTGTTGTTCTGTCAGAAGCTTCTGAACCACTTGGTATTTCTTGGGAAGGTGTAGGTATTCGTGTTACTGCCATTTTATGTCAGCATGAAACACAGATTTTTGTCACCAGTTTTACACTTGCAACCAATTTTCTTCTCAGCTACAACATACAGTCTGTTGCCAGGGTAAATTAAAAATTTCTTTGCAAATATGCAGGCCTTAATGATGACTTAATTATGCTCATTGGAATATCAGAATTACCATGTGGTCAAGACTTTTTATTGTTTAGGAAATGGACCTAGACTCATTTTTTTGACTTTTGGCTTCTAAAGCTGGTAGGAAGTTAAAAAACTGTTTCAGATGGTAAAATCAATACTTCTGTATTTAATTGTCTTAAATATTGCAATTATTAATATCCTAAGCAGTGCATCAACTACATTTTTATTCTTGATATTTAATTAAGTGTATTTTATTTTTTTTTCTGTGTTTGCAGTTTTTTTCTGTGATATATTTGTGTATGTGTATTTATTTATCATGGAAATTTGTCAGCCCAAGAAGAACAGGTGAGAGTTTGAGGTGTTGAGTTCCTATGGCAGGCTGTTTGGGGCTTTTTGCATAAGAAGCTGAATGCTAGTAAAACTTGAGTGCTAGTGAAATACTAACTGCTGGCATTTTGTAGACCAATGGATTTACATGCAGTCTAAAAAAATACAACATGGATTTGTACTGAGCTGACACTTTAAAGTTATTTCATTTGATGGTATTGCAGAATTTCTAGTAAAAACATTTTGGCCTTTCGTTTTTCGTAACTTACTTTTGAACTTATTTGCCCAAGATGCTGTGGGAGAATCTAGAGTTCAGGAAGGAGAACTGATAATATTAGAGATAATGAGATTATAGAGAACATGGGAAAAGCTGTGATAATTGCAGGAGTATGGGGCAGGGATATAGGAAATACTCCAGGATAGCAAACTTTATTGGTTTCACAGCTCACAGAACAACTGGATTTGGCTTGGCAGCTACTTTAGGATCTCAGGCAGCTGATACAAAACATAACTGAGAATGTGAACTGTTTGGAGAGCAGGAAAACTCTTTCATGGTAGCTGGAACCTGTAAAAAGGAATGAAGCTGGAATGGACAAACCTTTAAAAGAAATTATTATAGGAAAGAAAGTGCCAAGTTGAGATCTTAAATAATTTGATATCAACAACAGCAGTAGAAAAATTGTAGGGAAGGTAGAAGTGAAATATGTGTGGAGATATTTAATTTGGTACCTCAGATAAGTGTTTTGTCCTTGGAAAAGAGAGGAAGATCAGACACACTGATTCAACTGTGCACAGGGGAGATCAGTATCTTAGCTAGTGACTAAGGGGCAAGTAGTGAAATTAGAGCCATGGTAGGGAAGGATTGCTAATGACTGGATGAAGAATGAGACCTGCAAATTTGGATCTCATAAGAAGAAATTAGAGCAATAAGCTGCTTCCTAAAAGCATAGCAAATGCTGTCACTTTAAAGGTGCTAAATATTCTGAAGGATGATGAAGAGCTCTCTGCTGATTGCAGTTCACTTTGGAATGAATAGAAGTAATTAATTAATATATACCCAAAACAGGAATTCTTTCAGAAGGCTGTCACAAGTATATGAGAACAGTGGTAAGATCATCTTGTGGCGATCATAAGGGTGAAAGAAGAAAAGCACCGTAACAGAGTCACCAAAGGAATAAACAGGAGGTAGCTACGTATCAGGAACATTGAAGTGTTGTAACAGGAGATCACTGCTTATAAGAATATTGTCCTTGCCTCCAAGAATGGCAAAATAATTTAACAAGCTTTCTGGAAGCAAAATATGTAATATATGTTGATACACAATTTTGCTCGGTGCAAACAATTTGAAATTTACTACTGCTAGTAGAAGCAGTATTCTATTAGTACAGGCTTCCCCTTTCTTGGAGAACTGAAAATCCCCTTGTGTGAAGTAGCTTTTTGCAAACAGTTAGTAAGAGATGTCCCATACCTTGCAGAGCTTACAGTGGATATGGACAAGGCAGACAAATGATATGATGAGAATCAGTAGTCTGGCTTGTTCAGACTCAGTTGCAAAACAGGCATAGAATTAAGACTTCTGTTTCCCAATCCAGTACCATTTCTTTTTGACAGTGTTTCCTCTATGAGGTAAATCTAGAAAATTTTCTTTGAATTTGAAACTTTGAAAACAGTTTGTTTGAAACAGAAAAAGACGAAGCATGTGATTAGTAGTAGGACTTGTTAGCTTTAGCACAGTGCTCCATTGAGACAGCTTCTAAATCAGAGTTAGCTTGCATTTGACTGGAGCATCGGCTCAAAGTTTGGAGCATAGCCTTCATGTGAATTTGGCTTTGACTGCATCCATCCATATAGGTGCTTTTCTAAAATTGTTTATACATACATTCAAGAAACAAGCAAACACAACTAGAAGTATTATTAAACACTGGTGTGTCAGCTGATGTGACTAACTGAAAAAGAGTAGGAAGGAATGGCATAACTGGAGGAGCAGCATAGATATCATCTCTACAGAGGAGGGAAAAGAGAAATGGTAGGAGAGAAATGGTGCTGTAAGTAAAGTTAGTGTACTGCCGTTTGACAGTGATTTGGAAAGGGTATGCTTTGTTGTGGAAGGGTTCTGAATAGTAAACATTAGAGGTCAATCCAGAGGCATCTGGTTCTACTGGAAGCACTTTCCAGTGCTATTGGATGGAAAGCTCAAGGACAGAGAGAGCACTTTGTGACAAGGGTCTCAGTTTCTCTCACACACATTTTAAACGATTATGAAAATAGGGTTTCGTTAATACCGTTGTTCTCAGTGAACAACTTTTTTTTAGCAGAAACAGGTATTTGAATATTGGAACATTGCATTTTATCAAGCAGGGACCTTGTGTACCTAAATGTTTGGCAACTTGCTATCTAAGCACAGCTCGACAGAATAGAGCTTCCAGCAGTTCTTGCATTTCCCTGTTTCAGTTTAGTGAAGGTACAAAGGAGAAACCAAGTGACACAGTGCAAAATGTGTCCCTAACCAGCAAAAACCCCCATATGTTCAACTTTAGTTATAAACCCATGAACACTAAGATTAGAACGGGTCTTTTGACATACACAACAACTAGTGCCTTTTGTGGCAACCTACAGTTTTGTGTATAGGATATGAAATCACTCATGGAAACATCTTTGATAGTCAGCAGTTTTGTGTGTTACAGAATACAGTTGAGCCAACTTTTGCATACGTAAATGCTGTTTGGAGAGATTTGCTCACAGATATCCTGACTGAATCAATCACCCTATGTGAAATTCAAAGAAAGAAAATTATTTTATGTTTGTGTGTTTAAATCAGTATTTTGGATTAATATTTCATTGTTCTTTGGGTCTTTTCTTACTTGTAAAGCTGGAAGAGATGTGTATTTTACTTCTTCAATAGCATTAAAGCTAGCTGAAGAATACTTAGGTGTATTATAGTAATAAATGAAATCTAGAGGTGCCATCAGTGTTGTCAGGTAAGATGGACTTGGCTAAAGGAGTGGATAACAGTAGCACTCATTCTTACTTGTTTTGATTGCTGTGGAGTCACTGTACGTGACAACAGCCACTCTATGTGTTGAATAAGTTTTCACAAGATGTGTGATGGGCCTCATAGTACTATATGCCCATAACGAATGTGGAAAGTACCATGTAGCCATATTTAGTATTAAATTGTCAGGACCATCTCAAGTCTAAAGATTTTCCATATCTTGTGCACTTATCTTGTGCATTTATCTTATGCACTGCTTGTTAATTGTTCTGGGAGATCAAGATCTAAATGCACTAATATATTAGACCTTTGAGCCCAGTAAGACATTTCCTTTCTGCTTTTAAATGTTGGGGTATTTTTCTCCTGAAAGTAGGAGACTATGAAAAAGATTTAACTACAGCTAAGTAAGATATACATTATCAAGTAGTTTGGTAACTCCAAAAAGTGAATGGGCCATGTTTGAGGGGGCTGAAGCATGTAGGATGGCCTTGAACTTTGCCTGAACCTTCTAGATTCCTCTGACATTACCTATGTGTTTTAGTTGGTCTGCTGATGGTTGAAGAGGAAGTATGACAGGGTTTTCTTCGCAAACTTTCTGCAGTTTGCACTCTCTACAAATTTGTATTTAATTTCTAGAAGTGTCTGTGTTTTGGTACCTGGATGAATTCTGTGTTGTCTGCTGAGTTTGGTTCATTGTTCCCTGGAATTTGCTGATGCCAGTATTCTTATAGAAGTCCTACTGACTCATAATGTGTCTGAATTACCTGTGTTGCCCCTTTAGAAAATTTCCAGATTTCTAAAAGTGAGTTTCTTTTGTTTTCCACTTTGCTGACAGTTTCAGTAAGTTGGGAGTCTATTCAATTAATTTCCATTCAATCTGTGGTTACTATTACTTTCTTATATGTGAGAACATTTTCAGGCAGCAGATGCTTTTTTTTAAAAAAAAACCCAACAACTTCATTTCTCTTAGGCAGTTAAAATCCACTACATTGAAGACATTAAGTGAATTTTACAAAATCCATTTCTGAAAGAGCAGTTGCTTTGCGTGGGACTGATACAGAAATGACAATAATATTTGCAAGAAATACAGTATGTTGATAAGAAACTCCTGTGGCAAACCACTGTAGTTCTTCTCAAGACATATATACTATTTCAGAATAAAATTATGTTGAAAAAATTGCACTAATACTGGATGTGGTTTTGTTTTCTAAGTGAATACTTGCATTAGACAGGCACTTGTTGAATCTTTCTCCCTCATCATGAATATAATGCAATTCATATGTTTACAATACTGTCCATTTATTGATTCAGATCCCGCTTTAAGTTGCAGGAGAGCAAATGTGTAAGAAAAAAAATCTCAAAAAGCTTTAGTTGTTGGAGTGCTGGCAGTGAGTAATAACTTCTATGAGTTTGTAAATCATGACAGTAGAAGAAAGGTCAGCCTATGTCTTTTATTCATCACCTTTCTAAATTGCTCTGGTGAAAAACTCTTTAGCATATTGTACACCATTAGGAAAAATGATAGTTGAATTAGCAGAAGTTCAAGGGTAAGAGGGATAGTTCCTTTCTTCTTTCTCCCTTTTCCTCCAAAGAAAAACATGGTGTTAACTGTTCTGCTAGACTACATTTATAAGGAAGGATCCATAGAGACTAGGTATTTCTAATTCATAACTAAAAGAAAACAATCATCAATAAATATTTGTATTGTGTTAAAAAACCAAGCAAAAATAGTTTTATTTAACACTTTACATAGAGAAAATACTGGTTTAAGAAACAGGAAATTGGGACAGAGTATTTGTGGATTATTTTTTAACCTTGAGAATTTTGTGCCTTGAAAATAAAATTGTAAAGGAAAAGATGGAAACTTCAGTGTTGGAAATATATTTTAAAATAGCAGGTAGCATGCCAAATATACTGCCTCAATAGAAAGGTGGAATGTAGTCCCTTGCAATTATAATTTCTTTGCTTTAGTCTTAATTTTACTTATTTACATTTTTACAGCTCTGATCATCTGAAGTGTCATCTGTAATACATTCATATTTGTAATTATCAAGGTCACACAGCTATTTAATAAACCATTTTGGGTTTCCTTCTTTTATTTTTGTTTTTCAAGCTTTCTCACTCATTTTAATTGAGAATTTAGAACAGAAACTTCATATCTGATTTACAGTTTTAATCACAGATGAACTCCATTCTCTAGGAGACACAGAGTAATTAATGCCTCTTAAGAGCAGCTTTGGTGGCGTGTGGCAGGGAAAGAAGAAATCAAAAGAACAGAGAGTTGTTGCATTGTGACAGGAAGGTCCCCATGAAAGGAAATGATGTTGGTCATCCTAAAAAATAACACCAACACAGGCTTGAAGAGAAAGAAGACAATTATTTTAGGAGTTACTGAAGCAAAAGTAGGTATATAATTCCTTATATATCATTTCATTGGAGCAACCCTTGATAAATTTACAATTCCTAGAAGCTTTCTTATGAACTCTAAAAGCCTGTTGAAGAAATGAATATTAAGTGCTTAAAACGAAAAATGAGTAACGAGCAGAACAGAGCAATACAATTTTCTCTTCTCCTTTAGACTAAACAAAGCAGCAAAAGCACCTGTTCCACAAATGAAATAATTTTCAATTTCTTCATATCCAGAGCTTGTTATTTCAGGTAAACTATTGCCTCCATTGATGTAGTGTGTGTACACACACTCCCACATTGCCCCCCCCCTCCCATTTCCAGTGAGTCCAGTGACCAGTGTTTTCCTCATTTTTACTGCTTTTCTTATTATTAGTTTCCCACAGTTCAATTCACTTATGCTGCTTCCATTTCTGCCTCTCCCAATCAATTCCGATTCTTTGAAATCCTGTTTCCAACCAACACCTCTTGCCCATTGGCGTGTTAAACCAGCTTAGGAAACAATTTTTTCTTTCTAAACTTTCCCTTTCCCAGCCTATGAAGTAAAGGGGGAGAGAGACTGAGAAAACTAAGCTGCCTTGCAGACCTGCTCTACCTGCCAATGAGCTGACATTTTCTTCTACTTATGGTTTCTGTCTCTCACTGGATGACCTGCTTCTGTACTATCTGATGACCAACTTGTTTTCTGATATTCCTGTACCTAACCAAAAATGCTGACAGATCTGTAGGAGGCTCTATACCTACAGTATATTCTGCAGGTAGTGTAGGGGGCCTTGTGGGAAATCTGGAGAGGATTGTCTTATCTCAGGTGGCTGTGTTCCTGGCAGCAAAACAGCCAGGCCCTCTTGTGACAGTCTGGATTTCATGCATATCTTCATATCAGTTTGTCTATGTATGTGTGATAATGTATAAAAGGTCATCACCTGATTTTAGGTAATTTTGAAAAGGTATGTGAATGTTGGCAAGTTTTTAGTTGATGAGGTTACACTTCTCAGGAACAGACATGTACAAAACAGTTGCTAGTTTTATGGGAGAATTAATATAGAAGAAGATCCCAATAATGAAACACCTTTAAACTTCAAAAACATTTCTAATACAGTTTTTCCCTATTAACTGTTTGACATAAAACAGCATGATGGAAACATATAAAAGTTTTATTGTCATATATTTGGTATGCGTGATATACCAGAGCTCTGACTTCATGATTTGTTTTTATATAGCTCATCCCAAATTATCCTATAAAATATTTTTACTGTACTACCTTAGCATCTTTAACATAGCAATCTATTCATTTCTATCTTTCACAGTGTGCAGCATATTGTGAGTACAAAACAGATAAATGTATGCAAGTATGTTTAAGTACAGAAGATAATAACTACTTTCCTCTTTAACCAACATCATATAACCTTTATTCCTGCTTTATTTTTGTTACCCTAGACGGTGATTTGGAGTTTTTGTTTACCATTTATCTTATAGCAGTGTGTTTATGACTACAGCTTAAGCACACGTAATTTAAAATGTCTGAGCTTCAGGAAAGGAAGAATCAATCCAATTTTAGAACACCTTAAGGTTTCTACTGTCAGAAATTTATAGCAAAAATGTCTCAATGGCCATAAATGACAATAAATAAATTAAAATGACCAATTGGATATATATCATTGTAAACCTTATTCTTTGTGAAAGTGTTCCCTTTTTCTTTATTAATAGAGAAAACTGTAGTGCCTTTCTTCTGAATGTACTAAGACACTTAGCTTTATAATACTGGAATTTTTATGTTATTTGTGTTTCTGGGCAGCAAGCAGGTGTAAACATCTTCGTTTCCTCAAAATAATTTCATATATTTTTGTGCTATCTGTATGACAAACATGGAAAGAGAGTTGTTGTTCAACAATGCAGCAGAATAACAAGAGGAAGAAAAGTTAAATAGAAATATATGTCATGCTGATTTAAACGTTTCAAGACTGAGTATCAGAAGACTAGAAGGACTGTAGGCATTTCAGATAAAAAAGGTTCAGGTAGGCCTGAAAGGTTTGACAGAGAGGGTTATACTTAATTATATGGCATTTACCAAGTGCAAGGAAGATTAGATGAGCAACCAAAGAAATTTTGTTGGCAAAAAAATAAATTACATGGCAGTGTTCATGAAGCACCTGAGGTTGTCCTACCAGGCAGGAAAGCAAAAGATAAGGTGAAGGTTAAGATCTGTTAGAGATGACTGCAAAAGCAAGGACACCCAAGGAGTAGGATTGCAAAAACATATGAGTTGACGTCAACCACTGGTAACCCCACCTTTGAAAAATTTCCAATAACTAGTAGAATGGGTAATATTCAGTGTGTTAGTAAAATCTGCAACGTAAGGCTACTTGGGGAGAATATAAAGAACTACATTCAAGGCCTGACAGCTAAAATAACAGAGATGAACATGTTACCTACCACCTTCAGATAAAGTGTGACTACATTATGGAAATCTGCCTAAGTGTTACACCCACTTAGTGGGTCACCAGACCCAAGTGATTCCTTAAGCATATAATCAGATAAGATTAAAGACTTCTTCCTTAGAAAATGGTGATCTTTTTTAAAATTAAAATGACTACAAACCTATTCAATATATTTTTAAGGTGAAAAACATCCAAACTGAAGAGCAGTAATCCTTGCAAGTCTATTGTCTGGGAAGCCAATTTAGGAAATACTCCAGCTCATTTACCTGAGCTATGCAGTGAATGTATTACCTACAACAATAAATTGAAACAAAATATTAAGCATAAACTTGCTCAGCACACTGAATATTAGCATTTCTAATGAAGGCAGATACTGGGAATTGTTATCCTATAAGCTAGCAAGGCAGCTGAAGAATTATGCAATGCAGAAGTACATGCAATTCTAAATACGTTATAGGAAACAAGACTGGGGAGGCTGAACCAGTAAAGATTTGGTGGGATATATTTTCAACCAGAAATGTTAGCTATATAAGCACTATTCAGCCAGGTAGGCACTTAGCCTTATTATAAATTAGAGCTATGAATTCTAGTTCTGATTTCAGAAAAGTGGAGAAACTGGATGCAGTAACAGAGAACAGTATTAATACCTACAGTATATGCCTGCAATGATTTGTGCACTTGCTTTTCAGAGGACCATTCTATAAATGCCATCCTTTATCACTGCAGAGGTAATAAAAACAGCATCCCCAGAAGTGTTCATTTCCAATGGAATTCACTGCAGATCTCATCTATTTAAGTGAATGCAAATGAAAGTTCTCTCTCCTGTTTCTCTGAAGGATTGATGCATTTCTGACTGGTGAGCACTGTACATTGTCAGTCTCCAGAAACAAATGGAGGAAGATTGACAGGGAATGGGTTCATACCTCAAGTAGCCACAGGATTTAATCTCCATGCATCTCTGGGTGTATATGTGTCAGTCATAAAGTAGTCTGTGAATTACTTATCTCCTGACATAATTCAAATCTCTCAGAAATGTTATTTTTCTATTAAAAAGAAGGATTGAGTTGGCAAGGCCCCTGTGGGCTATACAAAATATTGAAAAAATTGCTATTGATAAATAAATGAAATATAGAACTGCAGAGAGAGTTCACTTTATCCACATTTATGGAAACTTTTATATGCTCTATTGTTTCACTGCATTAGGAGATATGCTGCTTCAATTGTGAGGTATTTTAGTGTGATGTATTATGTATTTATAGTTAAATCTAAAAATTTAACTTCTGTAGTAGCAGAGAACAGTAATAGCCCTGCAGGATATACACTAGCTCACAGCAAGGCCAGTATCCACAGTTTTAAAGTTGCACTGTGTTGGAGACACCACTTACATGAGAGAAGTTGCATTAGACTTTAGGAAAGAGAGGATTTGAGAGAGAAATAATCTCTCCTAAAATGAGAGAAAGATCAGGTTTTCTTTTGAGGCTTGTCTTGTCATTGTCCACTTTGAAATCTCTTTGTGGTAGCTTTATTCAGTCCTTTTTAAAATGGTATTGGCCTGCTGACATTTCAAAAGGTGCATACCGGGAACGAACAGCACGTGAGGTCTTGTTGCTGAAGAATTGTATGTCATGTCCTGACTTCATTACACTATAGGAAGGAGGCTGAAGTATGTATTTTAATGTCCCTATAACTCAGTAATCCTCATAGTTCTCTAACTTTATGTTGTTTTGAAGAAAATTACTTCCATTTTCTTGAGTAAAATGGTATTTGAAGCAATTACTTATTTGGCTATGTCATGCTGGTAGTTTCCTGTGTAAGTCAGTAAAAGCTTGAGACATACACTTACATTTCTGATAGAAATGTATTTATACCAATTAATTTTTATCCTTTTTTCACTATAACAGTAAGTTATATCCATGTGATTTGATTATATCGGAGCGTGGTAATTCATTTCCAGCCTTCCATCCTGGAAAGTGAACTGCAGGGTTTGAGCTGCAACCTGCACTACTACTGTTATGAGTCCAAATAATGAATTACAGTGCAATCTGTCAATATTGCTGCTTTTGTATTTTAGCCTACTGTTATGTAGACTATATTAAGAGTTCTTTCATGTGTAGTTAAGATACGTTGACTGTGTAAGTATTCTTGCTGGATACCCTGCTTATTCAGTTACTATTCAGACAATATTTTTTGTTGTTGATCTCAAATGTGTTTGTTGTAGTCAGGACTTCATCCAATGCAGAGTTCAGGTTGATGATCTGAGGTCCCACAGACCAGCCATTTGGAGACTTCCTACCCTGGGCCCAAATAAGTAGGAGGCAAACTTGCATTCTTTTTTATCAAATTTCCATTTAGAAATATGGGCTTTGATGTTTTTGTTTGTTCTATACTTTACCTCTTCTACAATTTATTACACTTTTATGTAAGAAAGGTCAAATGCTGCACATAAAGCAGTGTTTGTGTTTTAAACTCAAGGTTCATTGGAAGAACTGAGGTGCTATGTTCTTCCTGCCTGTCTACAGCAGTCTTCCATTTTAATTCAGTGGGAAGATGTGCATTATATATCATGCATTATGTCAGTGGATAATAATTAAAGCTTACTGTCAGTTTATTTTCAGCTGTTAGTTTTGAAACGATAAAATACCTGGGAAGGAAGAGCATACATTAATGATGATCGCATACACTAAGATGCCCATAAGCATTTGTGAAAATTAACATAAATATGAAAGATAGAATTACTTAAAATCTGTTCTTAAAAAAACAAACACTTTTTCCTGCCATTGCCAAAAAATCCACTCTTGCTATTTTTAGAATTTAAAGGTAGATTTGGACTGCCATATTTTACAGCTGATTTTACTTATTTCAGTTGTGTATTTCCTGCCTGCCCTAACTCATGAACACCAAAGATTTCCACAGAGAAGAAACTGTTTGTCAGTTGTACGATAAGAAAAACTATCTGAAAATATCTTATTACGAAGTATTGCAGAAAAATACATGGGCATAATATTATATGATAGTGGTTTAATTGCAACTGCGTATGTGATTGGTGTCAGTTTCGTGTAAGTATTATAGGTGGTAACTCTTTAGAGTTGTCTTTAGAGAACATCATGCTTTCAAAATTATGTATATATGTTTTTAGACAGTAAATAGAATATAATTTTTTGAGCATTGTAGTGTGTAGTTCATTTGCTTATTGTTTTTTAAAGGAATAGAGCAAATTTTATAAACATGAGCAATTTTTTACATCCATAATAGACTGCACCTGTTGAATGTACAGTATATATATGACTTCCAAGTCATTCTAGCTCCCAGTACAAAGTTAGCCCCAAAGCAGCTGTTTCATTTGCCCTGCTGAGGGTATTTGGAAGATTTAGGGAGGGAACTTTCATTGCAAGTTATTAATTTTCCTGGTGTTCTTATTCACAGTAAGTATTTATCTTAACTCTTACATATTTTTCCAGTTTAGAGTAATTTTGGGATCTGTATCAATGCTGATAAAATGGTTTCCAAAATGGTTGAACGTGTGCTTAGATTTTTTGCTAGGGAGCTCCTGTACAACTGAGAAAGAGATTGGGGAGGGAAGTGCGTGACTTGCGTTGAACACTTGGAATCACATTAACTATAGAAACCCAAAATCACCTAGCAAGAATGTATTCCCTGTTTGTGAATGAACTCTGCTTCAGGCTTTGAAGGAGTAAACAACAATAATCAACAAGTTTTAGCAAAGATGTAAAAAGAAGTTAATCCTCAAAGTTTATTGGGAAGTCTGATACAGGAAATCCTTTTGCAAAACAAAACAATATGGATTAAGAACTGTTTTCAGTTAGCATTCATTAAGGTAACTTTCTGTGGTCTTAATAGAAGCATAAATACAAGATAAAAAAGTAGGGCGATTCATATTATTATTCATAAAATGTTCCATTTTTTGTTCTAAGGCTTCTTATGTATTACAGGTTCTGATAATATCAAGTTTAGTTGTTTCAATTATATTCTTTTCATGTTTCAGAGACTAACAGTGTTCAGATTCTAGATCAGCAGGAAAAACAAAGCTTTTAGGTAGGAGTTGCATTGCCTGAAATTGGAAGCAATCATTTGTTCGTCATGCCCTTTTATGCTGATTTTCAATTGCTAACACATTTCAAGACAGGATGTGGGATCAAGCTGCAGGATATAATACCCTGTCTTATTCTAAGGTTTTCCACATAGCTGAGCACCAAATAAATGAAATCTTTATAGTCTCCAAACTTAAGTAACATGGAATTAATCTGGGAACAGCTATATTTGCTCAAATACATTTTTGAAATATGGTTTTAACAGAACAAAGCAATTGTTTGAAATAAATGTATCCAATAATTTAGGAGTATCTGGAACACTATGTCTTTAATACCTGAGCCATCAAACAGTTCATGCTTCTGTCATACCAGTGCTGCAGCAGGAAGTCATCATAGCACAGTGGCATCACATTCCCATGCCCTGGAAAGTTTAGATACCTCTAAAAGATGTACCTTATGAAAAATATTGTTGCTAAAGGTGCAGAGAGGAATAAAAAACTTAGGCCATGGACAGATTTATCCCATTTCTTATGATAGAGTGATTGCCTTTGCAATGTTAAGTGTGTAATAGCTGATAGTATAGTTTGCCTCCTAACTACAAGCATAAAATTCAAAATAAATTTCAATTTAATGAATTCTAAATAGCTTTAAATAGAATTAATCAGGCAAAAATATGTGTGTATTTAGCTTGAAAGGTCATTTTTTTCTGAATAAGACTCCAAATCAGTAGACAGTTTCTGGATGTAAAAAGTGTTATTTTAGCCAATTTCAGGGTACTACAAGCTAATAATATTTTAGCTTGTTTTGCTGCTAATTTCTAATGCATATGAACAGTCTTGGTAAATGCCAGGAAAAGACTAGTTCAGAAAATAGTGAAAATTATGAAATATAAATAAGATCAGTATGTCTCTATTACAAACAAACAAAAATATAATTTGTTGCTGCATGTTTGTTGCTAACTCATTCCTGAACTAATAAACATCAGCTAGATTACAGTCCTCAGTCATTTGTTCCATAATCCATTCACCATAGACACAAGGAAACTTCAGTTGCTCCTACTACTTCCTGTCTTCATTTTCAGTATATGATGCATTACTTTTCAGTTTGTTACTAACTCATTGCACTTGTTAATTTCAGACAAATATTATCTCAACTCCACATTGGCAGAATACTTGCATGATTTACACTAATTATTTTACTTCTGCAACTTCTGGAGATGCTATGTTGGTAGTGTTGGGGGACTTTTTTACTTCAGTTCATTCATGGGAACAAATATGAAGAACATATAGACTTCAGAAAGCCTTTGAAGAACCTACAAAATCATCTGAGTAACTGTTGAGAACTATTGCAATATTATGTTCTGAGGCAATATACATAACATAGGTTTTATCTGGATGTCATTTTTTTCAGATAAAGGTATATCACTCCATGTGACAACTTTGCTGCTTCTCTTCAGGTTAGGAAACATGAATCTTCATGTCAAAATATTAATGTGTCCGTTTGGAAACAGCTGGAAAGTCCTGCTTATTCCCTCTCATTTTTTTTTTTATTACTATTTTAATGAAATAACACCCAGTCTCTGAACAGAGATCTGATACTGTCTCCATCAGGTATTTCTCTGCAAAAAGAAAAATTAAATCATGCTGCCACACTTGGGCAGTTAAGCATATCAAAGAAGGAAATATATACTTAGTTATTAATTTATACTTCAATGTGATTTTAAATCAATAGAATTTAACAGGCAGCATACCCATTACTGCCACATGCTAAGTGGATAGTCTTCCAATGTGAGTGTTGTTTTGGTTTTGCTTGTCTCACTTTTGAGATGGTTGAAAGTTTACTATAAAAACTTTGAAGTTTGAATTGAAAGATTCATGTGAGAATTTTAATTTCTATTAGCTTATTTGGTAGAATTTTTCTGAGTAGATCAACTCTCAGACAGTACTATCAAAATTTGAATCCTTAGAGCAAAATACCAAAGCTCAGGATCTGGCAGAAAGAGCAAACTAAGCTTTAAATTGAAAGTGATAGGGAGATAGCTGAAATTCATGCTCCTTTCTGTGATCCCTTTCAAACCCTTTTTCTTTGTTAAATCCGGGAGGAAAAAAAATAAATCCCATGCTGCAGCACTTCTTAAGAAGGTCACAGTTGATGTCTGTTTATTTCAGACACTTCTGTGGCATATAGTGATCGCTCTTAAAATATGCCCTCTGTTAATTAAAACTAACTAAAGAATGATCTTATTTTGATATTCAATTACAAAGAGCATGATTCTCTTCATCCGGTACTAATCTCCTAAATAACTACAGTGCCTATTCCTTTTTCAATAAATAGAAGAAACATATCAGTCAAAAAAGGAACAAAGTAATTTCACCCACAATAAACACTGTAGTTGCTTTAAAAACAAACATGGGCACACATGTGCATATATGCTGCTTCAATGAAAAGAAGTATTCTTCAGACTTCTACTGAAAAGAAGTATTCTTCAGACTTCAATCTGCAGACCCATCAAGGCAAAACATGAGTAAATTTTTTAGTGAGCTATCAAGTGCTCTTGTTCTTTTAAGTAGATAACTAAATGCAAGAGCTAAAAATAGCTCAAGATTATTTTACTAGGGCTAAACTGGAGGCACTTAGGCCCACTTCAGTAGAATTAGCTCTTAGAAATTCCCCCACTAAGCTCTGGTCTCTGGCACTTATGTTGTCTCTCTTCTCTGGGCCCTCATTCCCCAGGCTTTCCTTGGCAGATGGTTTCATTCTTTCTTATCCCTCTTCCCACGTCAGCCTGGCCAGTCCTGAAACACTTTCTTGCTGTTCTTATGCCCTCACTTTTCTTGTCCCTACAGTATGTGGATTTCTGCCAAATATTTTGCCAGTTTGTCACAATAAATATATTTATGTCAAGTAATTATGAAGTTACATACTTTTAGATTCTGCATGAACTATCCCTCATTAGACAGTCATTACAAAGTATTGTTTGTAATGAATTTTTTTTTCTATGTGTTAAATGTCTTTCTGGAACAATGTTGGCTATTGTCTGGATGGCATATTTAATCTGTGATTTCTAATAGCAGCCATTAACATTGATTAGTATAAATTACTTCTTTGTTATTAGCAAATGTTAGGGACACTTAGTGTTCCCCAGTAAAACAAAATCTACTACACGCAAAAATGCTATTATATAAAGCATTTACAATTTCCAAATATATTTTAAGCAAAAAGTCTTTTGACAGTATATCTGCTTATTTTCATAATGACTTTCCCCTTTCATGCAACATTCTGATATTACATACTGAATTCTACAATTTAGCAGACTTGCATTATATTGCAGGTCAGCACAGCACTTAAGTAACTTGCTGACTTCAAGAACTAGCACTCCTTGTTTACAGAATGACTTGAAGATAACAGTGGATGTCACTTGGTGTTTTCACATGTTGGGAACACAGAGCAATATCCTGCTTTTTCCAGATCAGTTAAGACTGTTTTAGCAAACAAACAGCTTAATGATGTCTACAACCACCAGCTGAGTATCCTATGTTAAGTGAGAGGAATAAGACAACTGTGTTTTGTGCCCATAGGTACTACAGGTATGAGTTGCAGGAAGGCTGCCAGTGAATAAAATTTCAGCTTCAGAAACAGGGGATGAAGAAAGAGCCACTGGAAAATTGGCACAGTCTACTTTCCAGACTATTCCAATTTAAACTATCCTGTGTTGTTCCCCAGTTTTATTGTGTAGTTCAGAGTATTCTACTTAGCATCCACTTCTCTCCTTGAGCTGAAGAAAACCAAGTTGCACATGATCAAGTTTGTGAGTTGCAAGAGTCCCCCCTGGATTTTAAGTAGAGGCATTAGTAATGCAGTGTTTTGCTTCTTCTTTCCCAATTGTCTGACATGAATTTAAACTTGAATTCATTGCCTGCAAAACTGTTCTAAAAAAAAAAAAAGTGTATTTTTTTTTCCATCAAGAGTTGTGCTAGGAGGTAGAATGATACTCAAGCCACTTGCTCAGCCACCTATTTGACAGTATTATCTCAGTTAAATCAAGTTTCTTCTCAACTCTACAGTATTTGTTTTATTGCATTAGTATTTCTTCTATAGGTACTATTTCATTTTTTTAGGATATTACTGTGATTTTATGAATTATGGAGGTGCTATTTTGTTTTGCTTTACTGACTGCTTGAGTTCCCAGTAGTTGACTTTTTCTTGTTCTTCCATTAAGATAATCATACTATTTTTAATGGGCTTCCACGCTGCTGTAGCATACAGCACAAGTTCAGTTTTCTATCACAATTATCTATTCTCAATTCTATTATTTATCTATTCTATGTTATTGCATTGATGGGCCAGTGATTACAGTTTTTTTGTTACTACAAGAGGCAAGAATTTGATACTTATTCCTGTCTTGTTCCCTGAAGGAGTAAATCCCCGGAACTCTGCACAATTAGTAATCTTAACACTGGTGACAAGAATACAAAAGAAGTGCTTTTCCTCACTCCCCATTGATACTGTAGCCTCTTGGGAAGCCACACAAATGAATTCTTAGAAATGGGATACCATGGTCACCATCTTAAAGGAAGAAAGGTTGTTTAGGTAGAAGAAATCCCAGTTGATCTCTCACATACTCCCCCGCCCCACCCCTATTTTGTTTTTCAGGACTGGGTCTCTATTACCATCCCCTTTAGAGCCCCGGAGTTGTGTTTGAATTTCAGTTACGTCTGGAAATTAACTACCAGCTTTTTTCACTAAGCTGTATGCTTGCAGAACTGAGATGTCCCCTCACATTTGAAGAACCAGGAAAGCTCTCTTTTTGTTCATTAACAGAAGAATCCTTTCTGGAAGACTCTTCTATTCACATTTGTAATCGGGAGAGCTACAAAATGAACACTTTTGCCATGGGTGGTTTCTCTCTAAAAAACAGCTATGCAGCTACAATGATTGTTCTGTTCGTGGCTACCAGACCACTTTCCGTGGGGTTTAAGCAGAAGCTGACAATTTTTTGCAGAATATCACTTTCACTGAGAGCTGCCGAGCTGGTATGGGGGTCTTTACACTCAGGAAATTCTGAAGCAGAGAAAGGTTGCAGAACACACTATCCTTTTATTTCAATGAAAACTTACACAGAAGGCAGACCCAGCAAGTATTGTTAAAGGAAAGGATGTATAAAGTAAATAAGAATGCACTCAAAAAGAAAATAATTATATATATATATATACACACACACTACAAGTAAAAAAAAATCCTTCATTATTTTTCTTGGTCCAGACAAAAGTTTGACCCTAAAAGAGTTCACCTTTAAGGTAATTAAAATCTATTAGTATTTCACATTTAAGTAATTTTGTCTCTGTGTGTGTGGTGGTTTTCTTTAGGAGAGGAGAGCTTGAAATTATGCAGGCTGTTATTGTCATGGAGCGATTTTCCAGTCAAATGAGTGGTGTCAAAGTATTTCTTATTCTGTATGATTATTAATATTATGGCCTAACGAGTTTCAGCATCCAAAATAAAACAGTTGTGATTTCCAGGGCAAGAATGAACAGGTCAAAAGGACTCTCTACTTCTGGAAAATATAAGTATTAGTAGAATTTGAGCAGTTTCCAAATGAAGCAATTTCTATCAAAAATTAAAAAAAAACCCCAAAACCAAAACCCAAAACCAACAGCAAGTATTTAAAGTATTTATTCTTTACAGGTCATCTCTGTAGTAGAAAAAAGAAGTGGGGATTTTTTCTCTCATGAGACATGTATTCTCACAGTGTGAGACATTACACTGATTCGGAAAAAAAAAAGTTTGGATTATGCAGTAATCTTATTTTCATTGATAATATATTTTGGTGTATGTGCTGGTTCAGTGAAAACTGTTCAATTGAGAACTTGTCTTCAGTTATGAAAATAAAATTACTTTATTTCTTCTTTTACAGTGGCATAAATGCATACAACTTGTAAAGAGAAAATTTAGCCATGCTTTCTTGCTCTTTCAGAACTGAATTTTACACATTAAATCTTTGTCTCCACTCTGGATGGATTAGTTTTGAGAAGTCCCTATACTGCTAAATGTAAAATACATGTTTTTATTGGATTATTGTATGAAAAATCCATTGACAAGTAAATTTTAGTGGTGCTGTGAAATAGACAATGTAAGAGACTTAGCAGGACAGAAATCATTGAATATACATGTGACAACAGTGAAGCTGTGTTAAGGAGCAAGAAATAGTGTATTCCTGGGTTCACTTGTGAACTTCTAGGATGCCTCAACTGGATCTGCAAGAGCATGGGCTTAACTTTTAAGATTACATGAGGCTGGTCTCACTAGAGCCAAGCACATGTTCAGACTTCTGCAAAAATGTTTGCAAGACTTCACAGATTTTTTCAGTCAGCTGAAATTATATGTTGAATGAAACTGCTAAGATTTTTTTTAAAGTGTGGATTGCTTTGTGCGTTACTTTAAGTCTGGTCTCCAAGCCTTTAAATTACAGCTTCTTTCTGTTATCTTTCCTTATGCCTCTGGTGCTTCTTTCTTTAGCCTTTTTCTGTGAGCAGGTGTTTGATACTGAGTCACATTTTGTGTATAAATGTTTGTTGCATTGTTATGTATAGGCTCCTAAATTACTCGTTCATCCATGGAACTCTTTATCTTGAGATAAAACATATTCTGCATTTGATAGTTGTCTGTCTGAAGTGGTTTCTGGCTGTCATATTCCAGGAAGGGTAAAGGAGGGGCATTTCAAACACAAACAAAAGAAGCCTTACAGCTACATGGGAATAAGGCTATGAGGAAGTCTTGTGCTCTCTAAAGTAGATTTCCATATACTGTGGCCTATATAAGGTTGAGGAAGATTCCATAGTGTGGATTCCTTATGGAATTTAGAGGTTTTTTAATTAATCAGTTTCAGATTGTTGTTACTGCTTTTAGAAAAGTTTCAGCTGCAGTTTGTAAATTTCTATAAATCAAACCGAGACTTCTATGAGAAAACTAAATTGTAATCTTAGGAAGGAAGCTTAGAAGTCACTTTTCCAAACCCACCTGTATATATATATCTGTAAAAATATTTTTTAAAGACACAGTTTGTTCTATTTTTTTTATTACTATTATTATTATTATTATTGGCATCTAGTATTACAGAAAATTACTTTGAGACTGAAAGGCTGTAAGATTTGGGTAGATTATTGCAAAAGCCTCAGAAATCGCTGTTCCTGATAATGGGCTTCACCTGCTGTTCTCTGTGTGAAGACACCAGAAGCAGGTACATTCCAGGACTGAAATGCTTATGGAAAGCAACATCATTTATTAGGATAATACCACTGATTCTTAACTGCATTAGCAGTAGCTTTTGCATTCTGTACTTCACCAACATCATATATGTCCAAGCACTGATAATAACAGTTCTCAGCAGCCTGGGGACAGGACATGTTTCAGGAGTGTCCCAGCTAGAAGACTACCCCTGCTACATAAGGATGGGGCAGTGATGCCCAGAGCTGCTTCTGGTTCACTTTTGAAAGCATGGAAACAGACACACTAAAACAAATGGTGAACGCTGTGCAAATTTGTTTTGAGATTTTAATGTGTAGCTGTCTTCAGCTGAAACATCTGCTATAATGAACTTGACATTTGCACTAATGACAGCATCAGTTTATTTAATGTCCTGCATTAAATTTTCTTCCCAAAACAGTTGTCCTTTTTCAAAGAGAAGGGTAAATATGCTACTTGTGTTTTTGGAAGAACCAATCTTGTAACTGTGTATAGCCGATGGCTGGCAGCAGGGCTGGACTCTGGAAAATGGAACAGGGAACAGTGGGGAAGGCTGAGGAGAAATATTCTAGATTTGGTGCTGACAGGGCAGATTTGTGAATCCAGGGAGCAGCAGTGCATAGAAGCAATTAATGAGGACTGAATCCAGTCTCCAGTGCTTTAGATTGATTTTTTTTTTTTTTAATGAGGCTTGGAAGATAGGGCAATATATTTAAAAAATAAGAAGTAGAATGATTGTGACATAAGACATTCTGTATAATTTAGTTCCATTTCTAATAAAAAACCAGCTGCTTCTTTAGAAATTTCTGCTGGCTTTGTAAAGACTGTTAGAAAACTTTCTTCAGAGCAGCTTGCTTGAAAGAAAAGAAGCAGTTCAGTGTTACGAGAAACAAAGAACCGAGCTCTTATTTCACATGAATTTATCTTTAACTGTCTACTTGATAAATGTTTATTCTTAATGATTTTTTTTATAGTGTAGAACCTCTGAGATTAAAAAATATCCATGGTAAGAGAAAAGAAAATAAAAAAAAAACTTTGTTACTGGGATCTGTTCTGTCTGAAGGAAAATGTTTGAAGCAGAATTCGGCACTGTATATAAAACAACAGAACAACAGTGAAGATTGTTTTCCAAACAAGAACATTTTTATTTACATTTCCATAATGTTTTTGTATGGTAGTGCAGTTAATCTCAACATGATGAATCATAGCAAGTGATGTGACAAAAGGAGCTACACCTTTGATGTGACATCAGTTGTATGGCTTTGAATTGGAGATTTGTAAATTGGGGAAAACTTTAGACTCACTTCTATGCATAAACAAGACAATACCATTTAAAAAACCCTCATTTAATCTGAAATAACAATTTTAGCCTGGTAGCGATTGTTTTAGCCATAGCTGAATTTTGCTAATAAAAGCATGAAAATGTGAACTAAATATAGCCTCAATTTTCCAGATGACTGGCTATGCCATAGGGCTGGAGCTTTTGACATTAGTGCATCTCTTGGGTCAGTTTCTAGTTCTTTTTCAGTTAGGTCTTTTATATACAGATATTTTTGTAGAACCAATACCAGTATAACCCCATTGCATTTTAGAGAGTCATCCACTTACCTTTTAAAAAAGGACAGGTATTTTTTTTTCCTTTCAGAATATGCTAAATTTGTAGAATAAGCAGTACATTTTAGCGCTTACCAGTTTTACTTTTTGGTCTTCATTATCTTTGTTATACTGCAGTTTCTGCAGATTATCCTGGAAAGGTTAAGGTCACAAGTAATAATGCTGTGGGTTTGTGAAATGTTTTGAAATTTCTAAATTATGATGATGACTTTGTGTTTGCAAAGTATATTCAACCATGTAGATATTAACACCTCCTGCTGTTCTTATTAATTGCATTGATGCCAGTCATATATAAATAATTCATCTCCCTCATGCTGCATTATTCTTTCAAATCTGTGCATGTTTATATAATTCAAATTTTATTCAGATTTGTGTCAAAAGAATGTAACTTTGGTTGCAAAGTCAAGTACTTGCAAATTGAAAACGGCATTTTTATGACTGTCAGTACAATGTTAATTTGGCCCCCTTCTGCATTCATCTGGTGGGCTGAGTGATGTCCTGTGGAAAAAATAGTATCCAATGGGGTAATTAAAATTTATATCACAATGCATAGATATGAACGTAGCAAGGGGAGAATTAAATTTACACAGGCACCTGGGTAAGTCTGGCATTTCTCAACTTGCAAGTGCTTGACTTTGCGACCTCTATGTGCTTATAAAGTATGCTACTGCAGACAATTTCGTATTTCCTTTAAGAGAAAAAAGAAGGAAGCTGTGATAGGCTGTACTACTTACTGCAAACCCCTCATTTTACAGTGTCTTTAGCGATGTTGGAGACTTGAATTCTTAAAATAGCTGGCCCCTGAGCTACTGGACTCTCAGCGTATTAGTTTGCTGCTAATGCCAAAGGGGGAGAGAGTGCATTGATACAGGTTCCTTATTGACTAATCAGACTCTAGTCCTGCATCCAGAGATATGGATTTTTGCTGTCTTGGAGGGCTAGGGTAAGTGCTGAGTTATAATCAACTGAAAATGGAATCATCTAACTGGCAGGCTTAGTTAGGTTGTAACTCCACTTACATAATATGTGGTAGGAATATTTTGAATGCATAAAGCAATAAATAAAAATCTCAGAGAAGTCAGTCTGTCTATCAGTATACAGGGAGTTGAAAGTTAGTTTTAGGCACAGAATGAAGAAACAAACTGTACTCATCTGAAGTGGAAAAAAAGTATTTGAAGAATTTGTAGTGACACTCGGGTTTGGATGTGTAAGTTAGTTCTTCCCAGAGTTCATTTAACTTTCATCTCCTGTCTAAATATTAGTACCTAATATGAAAAACTCATTAACTTCTTGCTTACTATGAGTTTACTGATACTTTTTTCCACAAGCTTTGTTGTATGAAGAAGGGTTAATTGCTGGTTTATAGGTAAGACAAAGTAACAAAGGACACTGATTTCCATCTGCATAATGACAAAGAAGTCAGCAGTGCTACCGTTGCATGGTAATTTGCTATTATTGTAATTACTTTTTTTCTGAAGTTAAAAATAATAAATTAAGTTGGAGGTACCAGAAATTGTTTCTCTGAAGGAGAGTATGAGTTCTGTATCAATAAAATAACTGTCAGCACATTTATATTCACATAGAAAATGGAAATACTTACTTCGTTCTTAGAAGAAAACAGAAAGATATGTACTTCATGTACAGCAGGGAAACATCTTAGAGTGTTGAATGATACAGGTATCCAAGGAAGCTGCTTGGCAGTGGTTCAAAAATATTTTGGAATAAATATCTCTGTTATCATTTTCCCTTACACATCCTCATACTGGTTTCACTTGGCCCAGTATCTTCTGAATTATCTTTTTAAATTCTGTTCCCATTTTGTATTCTTTTAAGCCACTATTCTTAGGGCACAGAATAATTGGCCAATACACATGCACTGAGTCTTGCTCTGCTTTTAGAAAGTTGCAGGGATAGTCGTGTAGGTTAAGAAGAGGATAAAAGTGCAAGTGATTCAGCAGTGCTGGTAAAGTCCTGATGCAGACACAGGTCTTGTGGCAGAAGATAGAATTATTATTTTATTTATATCCCATTCAGATAATTGTTTCGATGCTATATCATCAGGAGTTTTTTCAGGCTAAGACATGTCTGGGTATTTGCTAGAACTCTGTAAGACTTATCAGTCTTGACAAACACAAAATTGTCTCTTCCTTCCACTAGAGGTCTGGACAACAAACTTTTGACAGAAACTCCAAACATTCAAGAGCAGTCATAAGAAAAAACTTCTCTTTTTACAGTACAAATTCCACAAAACATTTTCTATCTGCACACAGTAATACCATTAAACACTCTTTCATCAAACTTGTATGCACTGTTCCCACTGTGTGCTCCTCCAAAGTTAGGTTCTTTTAAAATGTGCCAGAATTTTTTTTTTTTTATTTCCTTTTTCTTTTGATAATTCAAATTAGGGTAGATTTTGCAGGTAGTATTAAGTGGGAGGGAATTCAAGGCAGGGCCTGAATCTGAGTCTTCCTGTTTATAGTTGACCGACCTAACCTCTGTGCTGTAGAAATGATCGTAACATATTTAACTGCTATATTAAAACCTCAGGTATCCATTGAGAAGTGCCCAGCGTAGCGTTAGGTAGCTGGCTGGGACCTGCACCCAGGCAGAGGCTCTGATTCAGGCAGTGATGTGAAAGCCTGGGCTTCTGTGGTGGCCTGTTGATGGATCTCACTTGTGGCAGAAATTTCATTCCTGGCTGAAGAAACCTTTCCTTACAAATAATTCTCTAAAACTAGTATACTTCTAGTTTCAGTTTTAATAAATTGATAGACTCTGATAAAATGTGCGGTGGAAAAATGCCTGGGAAACCCTGTGTAGATCCCATTTTCCTGTTTGGTAGACAATGGGTACTTGGTATTATGTTGTAGTTTTGTAGCTTATACTGTTTTATGTGTACTCTTTGACCAACCAAAGCATTTAGTGATGCCGGATGTTATTATTAACTATTGGCTTTTATATATATATATTCATAAAAGACAATAAATCTTGCATTTTCTTCCATCTTTAAAAAAACCTAATAATTTGTTTACGGTAGCATCAGGAGCAACTGTGAATGTGGACCCCAAAATATAAAATTGTGATTAAAAATATGTATACTATATCTGTAGGGCTTTTTCTTTTCTTCCAGTGATTTTCATTATAAATGAATTAGCTTTTCTTTTTAAGAACACATTTGCAATTTAATTTTTCCAGCTATCAAGCATTAGACACTTGATTAGCTTAAACTAAGAGGATTCGAGAAAAATTCTTCATGCATGATTTTCAGCTTCAAGTAAGATGTAATAGAATAAAACAGATGTTAATTAAATACCTCTGGTGCTGTCGCGAGGTTATGCAGGGAGAAAATTAGAAGGGCCAAAGCCCAACTAGAACTTAATCTGGCTACTGCCATAAGAGACAATAAAAATGTTTCTATAAATACATTAGCAGCAAAAGGAGGGCTAAAGGAGAATCTCCATCCTTTATTGGATGCAGAGGGAAACATAGTGACAAAAGATGAGGAAAAGGCTGACGTACTTAATGCCTTCTTTGCCTCTGGCTTTTAATAGTGGAAATAGTTGTTGTCAGAGTGACCTGCCCTCTGAGCTGGAAGACAGAGACAGCAAGCAGAATGAAGACCCCATAATCCATGAGGAAATGGTCAGGTCTATGGGGCTGGACGAGATCCACCCAAGGGTACTGAGGGAGCTGGCAGAAGTGCTCACTGAGATGCTTTCAGCAGTCCTGGCTAACCGGGGAGGTCCTAGTTGACTGGAAAATAGCAAATGTGACATACATTTACAGGAAGGGCTAGAAGGAGGATCTGGGGAACGACAGTCTGACCTTGGTGTCAGGTTATGGAGCAGATCATCTTGAGTGCCATCATGCGGTATGTACAGGACAACCAGGCAATCAGGCCCAGTCGGCACGGGTTCATGAAAGGCAGGTCCTGCTTGACTAACCTGATCTCCTTCTACGGCAAGGTGACCCACATAGCAGATGAGGGAAAGGCTGTGGGTGTTGTCTTCCTAGGCTTTAACAAAGCCTTTGCCACCGTTTCCCACAGCATTCTCCTGCAAAAACTGGCTGCTCATGGCTTGGACAGGTGTACTGTCTGCTGGGTAAAAAACTGACTGAATGGCCAAGCCCAAAGAGTGGTGGTGAATGGAGTTAACTCCAGTTGGCAGCCAGTCACAAGTGGTGTTCCCCAGGTCTCAGTGCTGGGGCCAGTTCTGTTTAATACCTTTGTCATTGATCTGGACAAAAGGATCGAGCGCACCCTCAGTAAGTTTGCCAATGACACCAAGCTGGGGGGAATGTTGACCTGCCTGAGGGCAGGAGGGCTCTGCAGGGGGATCTGGACAGGCTGGACCGATGGGCCGAGGCCAATTGTATGAGGTTCAACAAGGGCAAGTGCCTGGTCCTGCACTTGGGTCACACCAACCCCACGCAGCACTACAGACCTGGGGCAGAGCGGCTGGAAACTGCCTGGTGGGAAAGGGCCTGGGGGTGCTGGTTGACAGCCAGCTGAGCATGAGCCAGCAGTGTTGAGGCTTGTATCCAAACCAGCGTGGCCAGCAGGACGAGGGCAGTGATCACTCCCCTGTACCCGGCACCGGTGAGGCCGCACCTGGAACCCTGTGTTCAGGTTGGGCCCCTCACTGCAAGGCAGACACTGAGGTGCTGGAGCGTGTCCAGAGACGGGCAATGGAGCTGGGGAAGGGTCTGGAGCACAAGTCTGATGGGGAGCAGCTGAGGGAACTGGGGGTGTTTAGCCTGGAGAAGAGGAGCCTCGGGGGGACCTTACCGCTTTCTACGACTACCTGACAGGAGGCTGTAGTGAGGTGGGGATCAGTCCCTTCTCCCAGAGAAGAAGCCATAGGACAGGAGGAAATATCCTCACGTTGTACCAGGGGAGGTTTAGGTTGGGTATTAGGAAAAAGTTCTTCACCGAGAGGGTTGTCAAGCACTGGAACAGGCTGCCCGGGAAGTGGTTGAGTCACCATCCCTGGAGGTGTTTAAAAGATGTGTAGATGTGGCACGTAGGGACATGGTTTAGTGGTGGGCTTGCAGTGTTAGGTGAACAGTTGGACTGGATTATCTTAAGGGTCTTTTCCAATCTAAACAATTCTATGCTTCTCTGTCACTACCACATTATACAGAATAATTCTGATGCTTATCTAGGATGCTGTCTTATAGAGTTTAATTATCCTTTTTTTTTCCCATGTGCCCTTGCAAGATTTTATGCCCTTGAAGTTTTGGCATGTAGGGATGTAAAATTCTGAATAGGAAAAAAACACCATTCAATTCAGTTAGACATACAGTAATTACAACTACAGGTAAAGACGAGGAGATTCAAATACTCTTGGTGTTCCACAAGTATCAGTTACATTTCTCCCAAGCAAAATAATCCTAAAGGTTCCTGAGCCTCTCTTCAGTAGCTTCAGCTGGAAAGTGTATCAAACCACAGTTCTGCCTTCATTGTAGGTTATGAGGCTCTGCTGAACTGACAACAGCATTGGTCGATTTTTTTGGCAATTTCCCTAGAATAAATCAGTATTACAGGCCCGTTACCTAAAAGGTACCTGTATGGATGAAGAAGGGCTGATATCTTTTCCTACATATACTCAAGTTCTGCTGTCATCTGAGCAGTGGTAAGTCATGGTATGTGTTTGATAGATTTAAATTAGCTTTCATTGTTTTGTTAGTTTTAACAAATTTTAAGGGAGTGCTTGTCTAATTGTCTCTCAGTATGGGAATGAGAGAGCGGGGGCTGATCAGGCAATGAGCTCCTTGGGAAGGGCAGTTAAGTAAGATAAGGGGCTCCAAGAAATACTGCTTATTTGGCTGAGTCTGCAGTCCTTTTTTACCTTGCTGTTTGCACTGTTATAAAAGGACCTATTTGTTCAGCCAGTCTGTCAGAGGGAGATACTCCATGGGCATAAAGCAATTTGCCTGTGGCTGTGGTACTCAAAGGGAGCTTGTGTACTGTGATCATCTCAGAGGCTCCGATGGGTTTTTGCACTGTCAACTCTGTTCCCGTTTGGTTTCTGTTCTCTAGTGCTGCTTCTCTCAGATACCAAGCAGGGACATACTGGAGAGATGACTATACAAGAGCACTGCAAAGGAAAATTAAAGCCTTGTTTACTCACTCCCCCATAGCATCATGATTTTATAAGTAGCATGCATGGTACTGTTTTTCCATTGTTATTGTGGTATAGGATTTTTTTTGCAACTTTCCATTTTTGCTGCACATTGATAGCCATGAAAGAGCATATAGAGCCCACAATAGCTCCTTGCTGAATTTTGTCAAAGAATGTATTTAACTGAATTGTATTGTGGAGAAAACAGAAGGGCAAAACTGCAAATTTGCCACTTTGCTGGTTTTCCTGTTACACTTGAGGGCGAATTCCTGGCACACAGTGGTACCTTTACAATCAAATCCCAGGAGCAGGCTTTGTCTGGCATTTATGACTGACAAACTTACACCCATAGAAAGCTGGATGTGTCAGCAACATGGAACATTGGCCAGAAGCCTACTAGCATGGCCCTTTGACTGATTATGAGAAATACTTTCCCTGGATGGATTTACTGATCACTCAGTTTAATTGATTTGCACAAAGACCGCAGCAGCGGCGTTGTATAGTAAACCAGGAGGCAGCAGTGAGTAGTTTCTATTTGCTTGCTTGCCTATTTACCAGTGTAGTGCTGTAATTCACTATAGGCTCCTGAAAAACCTAAGCTTGTTGAATTGCATAAGATTTTTGTTCTTGGTGACTATGCCAATGGTTTTAGAACAATGTAATTCATTATTTGGCATTGACTTCAAATACTAGATAACAGTATCATACACCACCTCTTAAAAATCCTTTTAATTGTAAACTTTGAAGTGTTTTTTAGCCTTTCATTTGGATCGTTTCATACTCAGCTAGAAGTAAAGTCTATTCTAGTCGAGATGTGTGAAAGGGAAATGTTGTTAGTAATTAATTGTGTCTAGATTTCATTAATGTCTTCGTGGATGGAAATTACAAAGAAATAATGATAGTTGTTCTGTAGTGTTTTCTGGGTTTTTTACCCATAGATCTGTCTGCACCAGGGTTTGGGTTTTTTTTCATCTTTTGTAATTTGTCTTTATAAAATATACCCAGAATTTTGAGACAAAAAATGAGTTTCATTAAGAAATGTGAATTTACTGTGAAACTGAAGGTGATATCTTAATATCACTCTGAAGCTGCAGAGCACAGGCATACCGTAACATGCTTCTGCACAATTTTATTCAAGCTATGTTAGATAAGAAGGACATTTAAAAAGTAATTATTAACCATGACATTTCAATTTTTTTTTTAAATACAGATAGATATGGAGGACCTATTGATTGACATCTGCATGTAATCCTACTTATCGGATTTAACTAAATCTCTCTTTGAAGTGTTGTTAGACTGAACTGAGATGCTTTCATGAAGTTTTACATTAGATTGTAATGGATTTTTCTAGTTTGTCATCTATTGAATAAAATGAATAAATTTAACTCTTTAAAATGTAAATAGAAAAGGCGAAAAATATACTCTGGAGCTCACTTTGTGATTACATAATTTGGTAGATGTTCTGAGAGGAGTTAGTTCCTTATTCTAGCTCCTTATAGTGAGCAAATACTGACAAAATTAAAGTTTAATCAGTGTTCTGGGCTAGGTTTATAGATATTGGCTAGTCTTTCTGTCTTTTTCATGTGTTATTTTTTTTTTCACTTTTCACACTGTTTTCTAGCATTGTATGTTATTTTTTACTTTCTGTTGACTAGTATATAAATAAATCTGTTGGCACCATACTCTGTTGGCACCATCCTTCCAGTACATTTCTATTTCATGATTTATTTCTCTGCTTTTGCATGAAATTTTGCCTGCATAGCATTTGCCTATCACATATAATTGTAAAGATGGATTTCAGTTGTTAAGACATTAGATCATAATCACTGAATGTGCATTCTGTGCATCAGATGAGTTAATATCTGAAATAATCATTTTGTCTAGCTTAGTTGGCTTTTAGTGTTGTGTATTTGGTTTACTCATCTTTCATTCAGTCATTTTTAGCTCTGCAGTTTTTAACCACCTAGTTGATAATTCAGTCAAAATAAGACTACAGCTACTAAACTGAAAATAAACACCAAAATATCTCCAAACTTTATGGATTTATTGATCCCTTTATAGAACATTTAATTGAGCTGGCATTTCCAACTAGAGTTGTTGGCATCTTCTACTGGCAAACTATTTGGAAATGTAGTACATTAGCTAACAGCTTTATTTTGGTAGCTTTTCTAAAGCTCCACTATAAAGAAGTGAAGCGTCTGTTTGCGCATTTTCTGGGTTACTATGCTATTAGCATCTGGAGCCGTACCCTGCATCAGGCTAGCGTGGGTGATAGTTGCAATGTCAATTCTACATGGGCAGAGGCTTCATTGTGGCCTGAAGAAGCTTGCCTGAGCAAGTGGGCTGTACAAAATCATGCCTCTACTTTTCCATTGTGATTGTTACTTGAGGTAGGTTCAGTTAAAATACATTTGAGGTATGCCTACATGCGTTACCCCTTTGTGCATGTAAATTCAAAATTCTAAAGGCATTCAAGTGGGTAAAGACTGAGTACTGTGAAACAGCTGGAGAAACAGAAGCAAGAAATAAACATTTTTTAAAAATAAAGTTGGTAGAATTGCCTCTTTGCAAGAACAATATATAAGTGGAAAGCAGAGACTTTACGAATGTGCTAAAGAGCATAGCAGGTACTGAAACTGTACTTAGAATTGTACAAGAGTGTAATAAGCTGGCATATACAGTGATAGTAGCAAAGCAAAGTAAGAGATGGCTTTTGCCCTTTTTGTTACTCAGAGAACTGCTAGTTGAAAGGCAACAAATGCTAGGAGGAAAATGTTAATGAAAATTAGAAGCAAGGATCTAAAGTACAGTGCATCCAAGTATCAACAGCTTACAGGATAAAGGTAGGAACAGTAAAAGATGTGCAATGAAAGAATTCTCTTGACAACTACTTCAGGTGAATTGAAAACACTTTTGCAAAGAGAATAAAACAATATAAGAGGAAAAGAAGTCCAGTAATAAGTGAGGTCAGGAATGGAACTGCTGAATCCTTCTGGTTTCTACCAGAGAGCCACGTCTTCTAGGCAGTGGAGAGAGACCTTGTTTTAAATGCTCCCTTAGAAAACAATTCAGCCTTGCTACTTTTTTCAGCAGAAACAGCTTCTTTGTATTTTTATCCCCTTCATGTCCTTGGTGCAGTGAAGGGAATAGTTTCTTATTTATAATTAGTTATCTTGTTATGGGTAATTCATAAAGATTATAGTACTGCTCACCTTTCCCTACCTACACAGATGAAAGCTAATGCAATACATACTATTTTTCGTCTCAGTGCCCTCTTAAAATGCATCCAGCTGTGAGACCAGAGATATGGCAAGATGGAAACCTCAGTGCCTTGCACCTCACTGGGTATCCAGAGTCATAGCATCAGGCACTCCGTGTCCACCACTCATACCTAAATCTGACTTCTACACTCCGTTAAACTGCCTTCCACCTTATCAGTTCTTTGAAAACACTGTAAATCTTAATCAGTTTACAAACTTCAAGATTTTTAATCTCAGGAGACTCTATCCTGAGACTGCATGGGATGAGATTTATACCTCTGATAGGAGCAGTTTAGGCTTTATTATGTGATGTTTGGTTAATTAACTCTCAAAGTATGCCAGTATCTTTTGTACTCTGTGCACTTACTAGGTAGTTAACACATCCTGTCAGTGAATCGCTGTCAGGGTGCAGTGTGGCAGGTGTCCTGGTGCTGTGCTGTGCCAAGCACCACAGGAGGCAAGCCGGCCAGCCAGGTGGCAGGAGCCAGGGACAGCCACACTGGGCAAATCTCAGCGGCGAGGCAGGTCGAGGTAGAGCTGGGACCTTGAATGAGGGTCCAGGAGATGCATGGCCAGGCACAGGCATGGCTACAGCCCCTAAGGCATGGGTGAAGGGCAGCTCCTCAGTGCAGGGGGCTGGCCCTGCTACTCACACCCCCATCCCAGCAGTCTGGTCCACTGGTGCAGTGCACCGCAGTGGGGCTTGCCCTGTGCACAGACCCTGATGTTAGCCACTCAGCCTGACATTCCAGGGTCCTTCTCACTCCCTGCTGATTTTTTCAGCAGCAAGGAGCCATGATTACAGTCTCAAAGGAAGAGCTTTGTTAGCAGAAGAGGATATAAAAATTTCCCTGTACAAACAATAAAGAATGAAGAGGGTATGATGGTTTTGCTCAGCTTCCCCATCTGTGCCTGTGCTGTCTTCAAGTTCTCACTGTCATAGATGAGTTGCAAAATTTTCTGATCCTTGCTGCAAATTGGCCCTGAAGTGCCACAACATCCCAGGAGCTTTGTTTATATCTCATCGGTCAAAAATAAATAGGCCTGATACATCTAGTTATTTTGAACAGCGATGAAATGCAGTAAATAAATGTCACCCTTGATGCTAGTAGGAGTAATACAAGAATATTTTATAGGCATCTGATGTATGTTCTGAAATGCTACCTAAATTTAAGATAGCTGAAAATGCAAAATACCGCATAGGGATTTTTATACTAAATATACCAGTGAAACAATTCCAAGAAGGGGAATGGAAATGTTACAATATTGTTTGAGTGCTACCATGGCTTACCTAACAATGTTCAGAACATTCTTCACTCAGAATTGTTTGTGTGAGGTTTGATTTGAGTCTCGGTTCAGCAATATGCTGGTGTGTTATTGTAATCTTCCATAGCGGTTGTCTACATTAACAAATAATTAGGTGGGATAGGAAGGAATCAGTAGGTCAAGCATTTTTTATTGAGGGACCAATATCTTTATTGTATGTGATTCAGGGATTTTAATTTGGGCTAGATCTAGTCTGGTCCATGGACTGTGAAAGTCCACATACATAATTCCAAACTGTCCAAAGAACTGCTTCCTCTTAGTGACTGAAGTCCATCTCGTGCACACCTAGTTTAGTTTTCTTCACAAGAAACTTAGTTAATGTGCACCAACACTGCCCTGGAAGCCTGACCCATGTACTGAAAAAGGGAGAAGTGAGGTGATTCTTTTCAAAACTACTTTAGTACTCTGAGCCAAAATGCTAATGTAAATACAGCTAATGTATTCTGTGTATCTAAATGTTTGAAAACTAATAAGGCTCATCTTCTATAACATAATAAGACATGTGCTTAATGACAGCATTGCATTAGTGTAGAAACTGTGGGACTGCTTTCAAATAACATATTATCCAAACCCAAGTCCAATTTTGTTCTTCAGGATGTAATTGATGCATGTTTTAATGTTCATTTTTAGTTGTATGCTCAGTATCCAGGGGGAATTGGAAGAAACTGGCCTGGCTACTTGCTTTAATTAAAAGACTTTAGGAAAAAAAAAATAAATATCTGGTGACACATTATTCACGCCTTTTTTTTTTTTTTTTTTACCCTGTAAGTTATTTTGATCTTAGAGCATCACAGGTAGCTGGTCTGTATATGGACTGTGTGGTGATCTGAAGTTAATATATCATTCCAGGCTATGATGATGGAACAACAACAATTAATGTATCAGTAGTAAGAGAAGCTGGCCTTTGGAATAAGAGGAACAGTAGTTGACACTGGGAAGAAGCCAGTGCATCTTTAATATCCTTATATAGAACAAGTATTTTTTCTTAATTCTCTAGAACAGCTGAAAATTTTACATACCTGTTGAGGATTCAGTAAGTATGATAATACATATATGGCTGATAGCTAGATGTTTTCAGCATAAGAAATGTTTTAGTTCTGTAAAAAGACAGAAAAACTGGCTGACAGATCTACTCTGCACTCCCCACCCATGCTTGACAAATAAAGGATAACAACAGTTACTGCTTTTAAATGCATCTTTTAAATATTTGTCATTTTCTCTAAACTTCTTTTTGTTGCCAGACAGAACAGGCTGTTTGGAGGAGGGAGGAACTAAGAAAGTATTAGCAAGAATCTGCATGTTCATATTGGTAAAATCAACAAATTAATGGGGGGGGAAAAAAGATTAAGGAGCTGGAAGCTGCATTCTGCCCTAGTTGATAGAGTGTTGTGTTGCGTACTGTAAATTGTCAGGCAGCTATTATCATTCCTTTGAAACTGAAATGGTTTTAAATCAGAGCTTCAGCTTCTGTTGGGAGGCATATAAGCCTTTTTCTTTTTCATTCCTTTTTTTCCCCGACATATACGTCAGTCATGCAGCCATTTTCTATTACAAATTTGAGAACACTTCAGAGAGGGGCTGATTTCCTTCCATGTTAAGGTAATCCTGTAAAGGTCACAGTCTAACCAATGTGAGCCTCCAAGATAAGGTACTAAGAGTGACTATTTTTTATTACGTGATGGGATATTTGAGAGCTTTCTTTGAAGTTTGCAATTCCTTTGGCAGCTGGTCCCCAGTTTTCCGAAGCTGACCTAGTAACACATAGCTGGTAACTTACGAGCTTGTGTTAATTATAGCAGCACTGGAACAAACCTCCTAAGCTTGTTGTCTCTTGGCCAGACATTAGCCTGAAATCTGAAAGTTAATTGCTTTGAATGTTTTAGATCGAGCCGTCTGTCTGACAAGTGGACGGCTGCTCTTTATGTTTTCTAAGAGGCCTCTGGAGTTACCAGGCTTTGCTGGGATTTGCTGTCTCCTGTAGCACTTAAGACTGTAAGCCAATAAAGGTGTGGATTTGGCTTTGTTGCATTACTTTCTGAAATGAATAAGGGTAAAGAACATGAGTTTTGCTGGTTTCTCATTTCATAAGTGAAGAGCAAGCTCATATTTTGATTTCCTGTTGGTGCTTTTTACATGGATTGCCACAGAGAGTAACTGCTCAAAAGCAGTTTGTTACCCTTAGTCTGTGGACAGCTGCAGTACGCTGTGGCTGGACTTGCTTGATTCCTTTGTATTGACCTGTAATTTATTTGAACAGCTGGCATTTTCTTGCTTTCTGTTAGTTTATGTACATTGGAGATTTAGAAGGAAAGTATTCTTTGATTTTAACTTTATTTCTCATAGTCTCATTTCCTATTTCAATTTACAGGCAATCATCACTGTATCTATTGATCCTCAAGGATGGTATCTCTTAACTTTTTGGCACATTGCCGTATGTATTGTGCATGTGGTCCTTACCTATCTATTCATTAGCTGTTACTTAATGGTGGAAGAAAGAGAAACTTTGCTTATCAAATTGATTTTGACATCAATTCCCTGTTCAAAAGCCAGTCTGTTATATCTTTAAAGAGCTGTGGCCAGCAAATCACCTGCCACACTAACAGGAAAACTTGCTGTATACAACTGCACAACTCTGTGCATGTATTGTGAGTGTGAGCAAAGTGGTCTTTGTCTACAAACTTCTGTTGCATTCTACAATCACTAAATGAACATGCAATTCAATATTGTTTTCAGAGGATTTATGCAAAAATTTATTTTCTTTCTTTGAAATCACCTGGCAATGTAAATATTCATGCTGAATGGACTTCCCTGTGGTTAAGGATCTGCAAGATCATACTCCTAATTGGCTCTACTGTTGACCCTGCTGAAATTTAGTTGTAAATTAAACTTTAATTCCTGCATGTTTTCTTGATCTGAATGAACAATTTTTTTCCTACTTTTTTGCTTAGTCAGTGATCCAGAAAAACAAAAGAGAAAAGATGAGGAAATGCTTTGAGCTACCATTAATGTTTAAATATGTTTCCAATTGAATCCCAGTTACTGAAAGGCCCCATTTGTCTTGAACTGTGGTAACATCAATATGTTTGAGCCTCTTATTAATAAACTGTATAAATATTTTTTTAGGTACTGAATTAAGTTTCATTCAATAGTGGCATTACAATGTTCTGTTAAAAATGTATTCAAATACTGAAAGAAAGAACAAGTTTTTAATGTAGTTTAAAAATGGAGATACAATAATTGGAATGACATAAAAATATTTTTGAACGGATTTAGAAGTTTGCATGTAAAAAATATGAGTGGCAGTGACTAGTACTGATACTCTCACTGAATGCAGTCCCATAGAATTACATATACCTGTTTAAGACATGACTGGTATGTATTTTAAGAAATAAATTAGCTACAAGAGCTAATTTAAAAGAATAATGTAATTATTCTTAATGGATAAGAATATCCAAATAAGTTCACTTCATGTTCCATTTTGAATTTTTTTTCCTAAGCCTTTAGTGTTTTCATAGTATACTGTAATACAGGCTCTGGATGTGATTTCATAAATTAATTTGGTAACATCTTTTCTGTATAAAAATGACCCGTGAACCTTAATTTTATATTAGTTCTCATTTAACTCCTTTTTATGTACTTATGTCCTGTTTGCCTTGACAGTGTGGCTTTGATATTTAACGTTAACTACTCATATTGTCAGAAGAAAATAGTAGATTTTTGTATAATTGCCTTGAATAAATATAAGTTTGGTTCAGAATTTCATTGGAGACTTCTGACTGATTGTTCCACAAATACTCAGTCAATGCATGTCATCACGTCATCACTGATGGCTAAAAACATTAGCTCTGGAATTAAAGAAAGAATGTTTTTTAAATGTCTCTAAAAAGCATACTTTTTTAATCTTAGATGTAGTAAGTACAAAGCCAACATACACAGTAAAAATGCAGGCATTTCAAATTGATGTTTACAAGCAGTAGTTTCACCAATCACCCCTTTTGAAGGGCATTCCTACCCAGCTAATAAGATGGATTGTCTTGTTTTGCAGCCAGCTTCAAAGGTACTGGATGAGATGCCAGAGTTTCAGATGAAAATATTTCAGTTGTGATGAAAGCATCTTTTAACATGTTGGACTTTCTTTTCCCCTTCTAATTTTCACTAAAGCTCAAAACTGTTGAACCATTTAATTCTAAAATTCATCATTTATCTACTTGCTCATGAAGACCAACTTCCGTTCATGAGAAAAAGTTTTTTAAAAAATCAGTGGAATAGCTTGTGAGTGGAAAGAGGAAGGATGAAAGTACTATTAATGATTAGAATCAGTATATCTGTCCTACCAGGCTTATTTTATACTTTGACAGTTACCTTTGATTATTTTTCAGAAGCAAAGGTTAAAAAAAAAAAAAAAAAGTTGGACAGTTAAAAAAAAAAACAACTTTTTGATTTTCATGGTTTGATTTTTTTCCTGCAGTGTGTTTTACTCTAGTGCCTCCTGAGATTCCTTTTAATTTTCATGGCATCACAGCTTTCTCACTGATCTAAATGGATGTTGACATTTGAAGTTTGTTGATTTACAAAATGTCAGATAATTATAGGGAGAAAATGAATTACATCCTTCTTTCTCCAAATGAATGTTGGTATCATGTACTAACCTGGGATTATGAAAAAGTTATAACTGGCATCTTATGAAACAGTATTTTATTATGATCCTGTGAGTTTTCCTATGGTCTTATAGGGAAAGCTACAGTTTTGTATAATTCTTTGCCTTTTGCTTTTGATATACAAGTACAGCTTCTGGTAAATTTTACAGGAAAGTTTGTCATAACACTTCAAAATTAATAGTTTTGGAAAAGCTTATGGTAATAATTCTAAAGAAAATTGTCAAAACCCTGGGGAAATTTATGCTATTGCAACGATAGGCTTAACAAAACTATATAAAAGTGAAAGAGAATGTTTTTATTTTCCTCTTTCTGTTCACAACATGCTTAAAATATTATTACTACGAATTACTACCCTTCCAGTTGGTTTAGTACTAACCATTTTGTTCTGGTCGCTCCAGCACTTTGCTGAATGTGAGTCTGTGGGTACAGTACCTAATTCAAAAATGCTACTTCCTTTTTTTCCACTGTGTTTTGCTTGGTGGACCACTCTGTATTTGACATTCTGTAGGATTATTTTCAGCCTCGTTCACTGATGGCATTGATTTCTTTCTTTATTTTAAGAAGATGTATTCATCTCTCTGAGCACACAGTATGCAACTGCAAAGCTGCAGATCTGCCATAGTGATCACCTTTCATAGCAGGGTGCAGTAGGCTCTAAGCATTCATTTCAAAATTTCCTACTGTTCCAAAGATAAATTTCCAAACTGTGGAAAGAATTTAAGTAGAAGCTATGGTTGCATACTGCTGTCTTTCTGATCATTCAGGGAGCTTGAAATATGATTTCTTGAGTTGGAGGGATGGGAAATTCCTCATTTATATGTACTCATATGAACTATGAATCCAAATTGTTATCTTTGAAATGTCAACAATATTCTTTTACAATGGGAGAAGTAGCACGGGCACAAGAATAATAATGTTATCTAGGAGAGCTGAAAATTCACTCTGCCATTTGCCTTTTGGTGACTTTTCTCTGTGCCTTGTATTTTCTTATTTGTCTTTATCTATTGCAGACTCTTCATGTCATTTTTTTTCCCCTCTGAGCAGAGTCTAGTAAAAAGTAGCAGAAATTTCAGCAAAGAGCTTCAAACCTTGCTGAACTATGAACAATAACAATTTAAATTAAACTGGTTAGGCAAAAAATGTAGTTAGGTGTTTATCAGAAGAATATATTAGGAGAGGTTGCTCCCATCTATAGCACCCTTTCCTAACTTCATACTGGAAAGAAAAAGAACCATTTCCTCCTTAAAGCCTCAATTGCTTAAGTGTCTAAGGTATTTGTCACAACTTGTAAGGTAGCCAGAGCTCCATCTGCACCCGTCTTGGCTGCCCAAACCTCCAGCTTCAAACCTGGCAACTTCTACAGTTATTCATAGGTTTGAATTTTTCAGTCTGTGACCTATTGAAAATTTGTGGCAGCGTGAAATTCAATTAGTTCCTTATCTAAATGAATAACAGAAGGGATCCTAAAGTGCTTGTATTACTCATTTTCACATAAAATTCATAATATTTTTTTTTTCTTAGTATACTTGAAGCTGGATGGCCAGAAACATCTTTTTCCTGTGTGGAACAATGATTGAGTTTTACCGTTTTATGTAGAAAGTCCATACAAAAGGACTGTATATCATTCATCACTTCTGAAATGTTGATGAGTTACAGGTATCGAGATGACAGCTGTTTTATGCTGACAGCAAACAGCAAAGTCAGTTAAAGATAACTTAAAGAGTAAAAGTTTTGCTTTTTTGTTTTCTGTTTCATTTATTTAGTATCAGAAAAGATATGACAGTTTCGATTATTCCTTTTTTGGCTGGTGCCAAAACACTGCACTCACATAAAGTCTTCAAAGCATCCTTTGCAAAACCAATACCCTTTTTCAGAGAGTGAAACCTCAAGTCAAACAGAAGGCTTGAATATTTTCAAATGCAAGTTCATTTCTCCAGCTTCTCCTGCTGGGAAACATATGGTGACATACCAATGAAGTGGCTTTTCACCAGCTAGATTTATATGCTGTACCGCAGGATCAAGCAAAACGAGAATGTTTTCATTCAACTCATTCTGGGAAATTTGATGAGGTATTAAATGACAGTAGTGTCCAGGTACTTCACTATGAACATGAGATTTTTTTGCAGAACATGAGATGGCATTACCCAATGGTCAGGTTGCAGAATTACATACCGAGTGCTTTAGGAAACTTTTGCTATTGCTGACAGCATGATGTTGTTCCTTCAGCAGATTTTATTTTAGGAATTGCTCCTTAAGAACTTCAGAAAATACCTCAGTGATAAAAATGTTGACTTGAAATTTCTTTTCCATCTGTATATAAGAATAGACTGTGAAACCAACACTTTTTTTTTTTTTTTTAATTGCAAAACACATTAAGAAACAGCAGCTATTTCAAAATAGACAGCCAAGCTGTATTTTCTATAGGTCTGCACAAAATTAAAGGAAGATAAAAGAAAATGAAGCAAAAACAATTCTGTAAGAACAACTTTGAAATACATACATTTTTGGATTTTCAAATGAACAGAGAGACCTAAGGAAAGTTATTTGTTTTGTCATTGAATTAAGGAGGGAAGGGGTTAATCTGATATACATTTGTTTATACATAATGTTTTAGACATTGATTTAAAGTTCTAGTTGACAAATGTCTTTGACAGTTACTGTTGTGGCTCCCTTGGAACTTAAAACAGAGTAGTTCTTCGGTACATCTACAGATAATATATAGGGGTTTTTTTCTATATTTGTATTCCTTTCTGTACAGCATTTTGTTTACTAGTCCATTGTACTTGTTAATCGCTTTGAAAAATTTTAGCAGAGTTCGGTGAGATGCTACTTATGCATGCTATGAACACAAATTATTTCAGTTTTTTAATACTTCATAGAAAATCCAAATAATGAAAATGTGAGGAAATGGGAAACATATAACACACCTTAAATCATTAAATAAAAGAAAAATTATAACATAATTCAGAATAACTATAGTAAAGATTATTCTATGCTATTTGATTCTTCACACAGGAAGTGTTGTCTAGGAATTCTGACATTTGGCTTCAGGCTGAAAGTACAATCTAACCAGAAAAATAACTTAAAATTTTTTCTTACTAATAAAAGGCTAATTTTGTTCTAGTTAAACTAGAAAGTGCCTCTGCATATCTGAGACTTTTTTTTCTGCTGTGTTTGTCCCTTTCCTTCATCTTATATAACTGTATATCCATTTGTTCTTTGTCTATTTGATAGTGCTTATACACTTGCTGTTTGTATAGATAACCTTAAGAGCGTGTCCCCCAAATTTACTCGTGATTGATGATCCATCCTTTAGCCAGATAAAATACAAAAGAAAATGTCTTTCTATAATTGAGCATGAAAATCCTATTGAGTTTTATAACTTTCCTTGAATAGCAAGTTTCTTGTCTTCATTTGTAAATAGTAGGTTCAGTTTTGAATAGAGGATTAAGACTACTTCCAGAGTATGTAACCAAACAACTGATAATCCCTAATGGCATCTTAGTTCTATAATAGGCAATTTCTGATCAGAGCATTTTGATGTCAGCTCAGTGTCTCCTGAATTAGATTTACTGTCTCTTGATAAAACATAAAATCTTTAACCAGGAAAAAAAAAAAAAAAAAGCATTTAAGGCAAGCAGCAATCTTTTGGGCTAATGACATCAAAGACAAGGGTACCCTGCTGCTGTGAAATCAAGGATGAAGGCCCAGCACAACAACCTCATTTGCAGCAGTAAAGTTTTGCGTTTAGATTTACATTCTAAGCCAAGTAAAAAGGGGTGAAATAAGGAATTACTCTTAATGGCTTTCACAATTGCAGTTATTCCTAGAAGCCCTATATGTATGGTTTAATTTTTAATTATGAGCTCAAAGAAGGCATCATAATACTTGGCTTTCCACTTTTTCTGTTATTGTTGAAAAGTGGGAGGAAAGGAGAGTGATCCTGAGAAATATAAACAATGTAATTGGTAGAAATGAATCTTTATTTTGCATGCTGTAGTCTTAAAAAATATACTTTCATTCTTACTGATTTAGTGGTTGGCTTTACAGGCTATTGAAATATAGCTATGAGTCTCATTGTTGACGCCATAGTCTTCCAGATTTTGTAATTTCATTCAGTGTTGTTAGATCGGTTTCATATTAAATACCTTTTTAAGCAGTTAGATTTCTGGTTGCAAGTAAGAAGAAACTGTCTTATGTAGAGATTGCAGGGCTCTTAAATGGCTTATACATAGGGTCAGGCTTTCTCATTTAGAAACTTTATCTATGGTAGGATTTTAACTGTATTCCTTTCTCAAGCTTTTTCTGTGATGTTTACAATACTCCTAGTTTAACGAAGTCAGATTTCTCATCCAACATATATTGACCTATTTTTCCTATTTCTCACTCTTTTTGTACGTAACAGTGTTCTCTCTGCACCCCCAAAACCTTTATGTTGCATATTGGTCAAGATTACTGTACATCTGATAGACATGGTGCAATTAGGCAGGTGTTTTGCTGTACAGTTCTTTCACTCCTTGCTTCTTTACCAACCTAGAATTGTTCCATATCTTAGGAAAGATTAATTCACTGCTGACTAATATAAGAAGGGTGGGGTTTTTTTTAAATAATACAAAAATAGATTTTTATTTGTACCCTTTCCCTCCACCAGACAATGCTGGAATGTATGTACACACTTGAGAGAAAATTTTCAAGAGCTTTCAACCTTCCCTATCATTTATGTCCATTGAAGTCCAAAGTACATTTAGTAAAAACAATATTCAACTAAAAGCACAAGTTCTAAGAATTCCATATGTGAGCTAAATATAATTATTTTGTAAGAAGAAAAGGAGATGCTGAGTTGCAGAGGTTAAGTTCCTAATAGCTTAGAATGGGCTTTTAGCTAGTCTATTTAATTAAGAAAGAATGAACTCAGGACTGTGTAATGCCAGCCCATGTTAAAAGTACCCTCTTCCAAATTATCATCACTCCTTATCAAAGGTAGATTGAAAATACCATCTCTTTTTTCACTGAACCTGTGGCTGTTTGGAGAAGAAATCTCTTAACTTTTATTTGAAGAAATAGCTAAATTAATACTCTTCCTAATAATTTTGTTTGATATTATGCTGGGCAGTCAAACTTTCCTAAATGACATAGTTTGTGGAAGAATGTGTTTCTGACTTTTCCAGATAACATAATCGGCAATATACCACCTTTCTGTGATAAGAAATCAATTAGTGAAGAAAATTAGGCAACATAATGATTGAGTACGAGCACTGGAAATATATCATGGCACATTTTCAGATCTAATTCCACTCAATGTGCATGCCTAGACCATAGAATAGTACCTGTGAATGGATAACAGTTTTCTTAAATGTATTTTCTAAAATTGTGGGGAACAAATAGCTCAAAGACATTACTAAAAATGTAGGCTCAAAAAGACAATGCCTTAAAAACAGATTAGATGTGAAATTTGGGCAGAAGCAATGTCAGAAATCTTTATGAAGTGCCTGTTGACTCTGCAGAAGATGATGGTGATCGTGCTGGGGAATGCACACAGAAATTTACGTTACAAGAACGAACCTGGCTAGACAGATTATTTAATTTTTATTTTATTTTATTTTAGCATTTTGTTACTCACAAGCCTTAACAAGTTAATACTGACTTCTGTGTAGGTTAAGAACCGTGAGCTTTTGCCTAAAAACTTTCAGTGGTGATAATTGCCTGAACAGTTGCCGAATACTTTCCTGTAATAAACATTTAACATTATTATAGCTGAGTGATTATAGTGGGAAGAATAAGGAAAGTAAGCAGACAAGAAATGAGGATCTATATGTGGGAAACATTTCACTAAATGATGCAAAACTGTACACTCAGCATGTCTAATAATTGTTCACATTTTTCCAGCACATGCATTATTTTCTTTTCATGGCAAACTCATGTTAAAATAGTTAAAATAGTCCCGGTAGCACTTTTAGATTCTCACTATCTTGTTATAAAAATTTGAGAAATACAAGTAAACCCTTATTCACAGGGAAGACTAGAAAATTGGAGACATTACAGAAATTTTCAAAGGGCAGACATGGTAGAAGCTAGAATACAGGCACTGAGTATGGCAAGGAAGTTTTCTAAGAATAAAAAACATTACTGAAATCAGGCCAAAGACAAATTGTTGCATTGATTGAAAAGGATACTTGTGTAGAAGTGGCAAAAATAAATAGAAGAAATGCTGCAGATCTCATTGTAATAAATTTTGCCATATGATTTGAAATTCATGTTTTCAGTTGAATGAGTTTGCAGTATTGAATTTCCCTTCATTTTCTGACTGAAATAATTTCATGCATCCTCCACGATTTATTGAGTAGAGGGGTCATAAATTTTATCAGCTCTCTTACATAAATGATGCAGTTGAGATGAGCAGAGTATAAATACCTTTATAAGTGAACAGATGGGGTTGTGTTTTAGATACCATGGCATTCTTTTGAAGAGGGAAAATCTCACCACTACAACTTTGCCACTAGTGATAATATGCACAGTATGAATTAAAAAGCCTAGTTAACATGCAGTTCCACCTATCTGTAGTGAAACACTGGATCTACTCAAATTAATGTCAGTTCCCAGATCTTATTTTCTTCTATTGCCTTGAATTCCATTATTGTTTTAGGGTCTGAAACAACCGCTACTTGCCTGAGTACTCTTGTCACGTTAGATCTGTCTTACAGTAGTAAGGTAAAGTTTTAAGGTGATGAATGTCGTGATTCTGAGGAAAGAGAAACCCAGGCCAAAGTACCCTTCCGGCAGCACTTGGAGAAGAAACTAGGCAGTAGGCTTTTTTTCCCAGCTCCTGGAGTCACGTGGACTGATGGGACACTGATCTTCACATCTGAAAGCAGGATGAGAATCTTTTAGCCATCCCTCTCTGTGACCTAATATACTCACAGGTCATCCTAAGTGCCTTTATCCATCCTTCCTGAAAGGATAAAGGACAAAAAAATACCAGATTAGAGTCCTCTTTCAACGCACAGTAAAATGAGATAGGGCTATAGAATTGTTCTTTATTTTATTTATATCATCTATGTTCAATAGCAGATATCACCTCAACCTCATTCTGTGTTGTTTATCAGCATATTTTTTAATGCATTTATTTAGGAATGTTTCTTTAAGTTTGTATTCCTTGATGGAGTTTTCTCTCCTTTATGGGGCTTTGTATGTCTAGCTGTGAAGCTATTGGGTGGAATAGTTTCTGTTTTGGGAAGCTGTTATATCAGTAAATTAAGGCTATATAAGGAGTCTAATGTGAGCTAATTTTCTAAGTTCTGTTTCTAAAAAATGGAGAATGTGAGATACTGCCAAAAGAAGAGTTAACTTGCCCATCTTAGAAAACTGTCTTGGTGATATTCTTTAATATAACAGTATTTAGATGTCATATGGGTTTACTCTGACTGTGCTGCAGTGTCAACTACCATTTAGTGTGGGAAGAATGGAGCAGAAAATAGAAGGATACATGAGTATATGTACACACACACAAAGAATGCTTCTTACAATCTTGTTTACTTAACCCAGTAATATAGTTACAAAATTCATGTAAGTGATTACTGAGTCCACAGTAACCAAGTTTGGTGATCAGCAAATGAAAAGCAATGATATTTCTCCATCAGAGGGGAAGAGAAGGAATACATCTTGCTGTCATTAAAGTTACAGCGTTGATCAGTCACAATATCCATAATCAGGGAGACAATAATAAAACAATTTTTCTCTTTCCATGCTTGCTTTCTTCTTGTTCTTGTTGTGGTTGTGACTGTTTTATACCTCCTGTTGTGTCCTTTGTGTTCTGAACGTGTATGGTATAGTTCATCTATGTTGGATGTATATTTGGGGTTTTTCCTAGGCATTAAATCCTAGGGAATGTGATTTGCTATTTGCAGTTTGTACTTTGATCTTTTGGGCCTCTGATACCATCCTGTGCTTCCATGTTCAAGGCATATACTCTGACCCTGTGCATGTATTCTTGGAGGCTTTTGCTATGGAGAAACCTTGTTAGAACTTCATTCTTAAATTAAGTTAAATTAGAAGTTTGAGGTAGAATTAATGGATGATTTTACCTAAATTAGGTAAATGTCTTTTTATCTGAGGAAATTCCACATTTTTAGTTAATGTTTTAACCATAAAGCTTTTTTAAGATGAATTAGAAGTCAAGGAAACCTTGTTTTCAGTCTGTTTTCTGTGGGCTTTTTTGTGGGATTATATACTGAGATCAGCTTCAAATCCAACTTCAGCAGTTACACATATAATGATCTGTCTAGGATGTTCCCTTTCAACATCAGCTTTGTCAATTCTTGTATCTTTACATTTATAGTTTCTGTGCCACACCTGCATAGGGCTGTATGACTTGTGAAAAGTAGCACTTCTCTTGACATGTAAGAACTGGCATCCGAGAGAGTCTTCCTATAAAAAGAGGTGGAATTTATGCCAAGAAATACTTTCCTAAAGACTCCTCAGTCTGACTTTGATACTGCAGCCGAGTCCTGCTGAGTCTTGTATAGGCACGTGCATTATAGCAGGCATACCACGATCATGCTGTATGTTAGAAAAGCAGTGACAGTTTTGGTACTGCTGTTTTCAGTAAGACAACTTCAGTGCATCAGTATTGGTTACCTAGCTTCTGTATTTACAAGTGAATGAAACAAGGCAATGGCAAGGGCTCAAGCACTGCTAAGCAGTCATCCATGCATTTGTATTGCTAGCATACTCTGGCATAGTTTAGATCTGCTCCAGCCTAGCAATCTCCCAGACAGTTCTCAGGAGTGGCTTGAGTAAAGAGCATATGCTGGGATCTGTTCCCAGTAGGCACTTTAGATGTTACTCTGCTATTTTCAGGATGAAAAGAATTCTGGCAAGTGAATAAAATCAGCTGTGTTGCCAGCCTGAGAACCAGAGATTAGTCCTTAGCCCGTTTTGTTTACTCTTTTCCTTCTCTGGAACAGTTTCAATCTCAAAAGTATCAAGGATTTACTTGGAAGTGACATAGTCTATCTGTGGGGGGTTTGAGTCTGGTAGCTGTGTGGAATATACAGGATATTACTCCGTTCTTGTCAATTTAGTTTGTTGAGACTATCTAGTACCTTAGTTTCCCTCAGAGGTTGTTCTGTAGGCCAAATGCTGTTCTTTAACTCAGCAATGTATTCACTGACCAGAGATCCTTCACTGAGAGCATTCTCACTAAGATTTTCACATAGTAGAAGTTGTTTTGAAATGTAGGGCCATTTAGGCCATATGGAAACCTTGAGAGTGAACATACAATGTTAGAACCCCTATCCTTTCAGTGTCATCTTGGGTCCTATTTGAGTTCCCATACTATTGCAGGAGGTGCATCGTCGACATCTCCTTGGAGAGTTCATCCATTCCTCCTCCCTGAGATCCAGTTCCTGTTCAAGAACCTGAAAGATATTACAAGATCTGATGTATTTTAAAACTTGGCTCAAACCATAACTGAAAAGAAGCTCAAGGAAATGTGAAAGTATTAGAAAATTCAAACAAAAAACATAGAGATGTTTAGAAGAGAGCAAAAAGCTACACACACATTAAGATGCAGTAAAAAATGTCATCATTGTAGGAAAATGTTCTTTATCTGATAAACTGAGTATCACCGATGCTATAAAAAGAAACAGTGTATATCACATATACTGGTATGCAGATCATCAGTATATCTGCAGATACTGTGCCTGTAAAGAACCTAAGGATGGATATGTCTAGCTGTGGTAATGCAAGGAATAAAGTTTCTCATCCTCTGCAATGTGTCCTGATGAAGAACATTACTGAGACATATAAGCATAGTTGAAAGTGGATTTGGCAGCAAATCTAATAGATCAGGCAGCACATAACCTGTGGCAGTCAGGCAGACTGAAATGAGTCTGAAGTCTGTAAAGACGTGGAGCTTTTGAGAGACAAAAACCAAATTTCTGTTCCTGTATGGACACAAAGTGAAAAATGTCAGCCTTGCTGTGAATTTTCTAAGAAACAGCTTGCTGGAGGGCTCACAAAACTATATCGCTGAATATAGGCTGTAAGAGTTTTGTTTCAAAGATCCGGCTTGAGAGCAAAAGCTGGAATGGGAACTTTTTGTGATTGCCATTTCTAAATCTTGCAAAGCAAGAATGTAGTCATTTTCCCCATTAAATTGCACATTGTTAATCAACCACTGTGGGAATTCAAACTTAAAAGAACTGGTAAACAAGACAAAGAGAAACAATAATACTAAAGAAAATAGCTAACTCTGAAGTTAAACAGAAGAAAAGTAAGATCAGACAAAATGCAACGAGGTAATCCCTTCTGTTAGTGTTGAAGTGTCAGGAAACTTGTACATCTTCAGATATCAATGGTTAATAGAAGGTGGGAATGCAAAAAATTGCATATACTCATAATTTACAGACTTTCTGAAGTGACAAGAAGGGAGATTCACAAAAAATGTGCCTCAAGAGTTAATAGCACATCTTGGTTTTGAGTTGCTTCTAATCCAAGTCTTGTCCGTTGCTTTGTAACAGCAAAACCTTTTTCAGCTCCTGTCTTCTTTCCTCAATGTCATGCAAAAGAACTTCATTGCTAGTATTATGTTAACATGCATTTATGAATTTTAAGTGCACTGTGGTTGTTCAAGTGGTCAGCCATCAAGTACAGGAAAATGAAATGATAGAACAGAAACATGCAAACTGCCATAGTTGTGATGCTTCATTAAGATTCCTGAAATGAGAATGTTCATGAGAACTTGACTTTGAAGTCTTATCCGTAAAGCTGTTTTTCAGAAGTACTGCCAGGACGAGCTGATCTAGTCAGACAAGCTTTTTTAAGACATAATGAACTGTATAGTATCTTTCTTGCAGCTGTGTCAGCTTCCATAGGAGTTAACAGGGTTTGTGTAAACAGGATGTAGACGCAGGCTGGCATAAATTTGGATTCCTTAGCCACTGCTTCTTACAGTCATCAAAACAACAGTTTATTAGAAGAGAAACATAGAAGGATGATTGGTTTTATATCAGGATATTGGCTGCAAATCAAGCAAAGTAGGAGATGTGCTTAAGTACACAATGCCACTGTAGCTGAGAGGCACTTTTATTATAAGTATCTCTTTACAGACACACACAACTTTCTGAAAAATTCTTTTAGCTGGAGTCCTACATGTTTATTTTCATTAAAGAGGTGTTTTTTTCTTAAAAATTCTTAAAACCAATTTGATACTTGAGTTGTGAGCTTAAAAAGGATACCTCATCAGATAAGACCATTTTCCTTTTTTAAAATCCAAACTGTGGGATAATGACTATTTGGAGAATTTATAATTTTTTTTTTTAAAGTTGCTGTTGATATGTCAAAAATGTGGTTTTCATATAGTGAAATATTTTCAGTCAAATATGTCAGCAGCATATAGTAACAGAGCAGAGCAAGTAGGGGTGTTGGTCTTTTGCCTGTGAGACTGAATATTAAGAATTTAGAAGAAGAAAACCAACAGCTGGATAGCGAGGATAACTGGTAACATTTGTTTGCAATGCAGTTAAGTCTAAAATCTGTTGCAAAAAAAACCCCACAATGATTTGTTTTGTTTCTCTAGTAGGAGAAAAAAAATGGAAGTCATGTAGGAAGTTAGGAAATCATGCTTGAAAATTTGAAATCCAAATTCCTCCCCAAAGTAATAAATATGTTAAAAGTAAGTTAATGGAACAAGAATTTCTTTGAAGCTTTAAACTGTGTTTCTACTTTCTTTCTGTTCTCCTTCTAACTTGTGTTTGAAATTTTCCAGTTTACAGGGAAATTGTAATTGCTATCTCTGAAGGTGCAGCCTGAGGCTGGAGCTTTAAGCTAAGTTTTTGTTTTCTATATATTAGCATTCAGAACGATGAGGAGAAGGGAAATACCATCTTCAAAGTCTACATTCAATGCCACATGTGCAATTCCTTTTCTATCCACTGGTTTGTTAATGTTAATTTATTGGCAAGTGATCAATCAAATTCATAATGCACAAACAAGGATGAAACCTTTTTTACTCTCTTCTACCTGTGCTGGAATTAAGCACTTTAAAAAAACTTTGAGAACCTAGAAAAGCACTTTCACAACTTTAATCAGTAGGATGAACAAGTAAGTCTTACAGATGTAGACATACATCAGATCTAATGAGTAAAACCTTTTTTTCTCTAGGGTAGTTTTGTTTTGGTTTTTTAGGTCCCCAGAGGAAAAATATCCTAAATGCACCACTCACTAGTTTTGCCTATTCTCTAAATTTCACATACATTGTTTTCTGCTAATATTTTTAAATGTTGCACAAGTTGCTGCTCTTCAATCATATCCCTGCATTCAGTTACACAAGAACCTCATTTATTAGGTGGTTGAGAAAGGCTTTATACTTTAGACTGTGAAACGATGGTAATTAAGTGACAAAGATACAGGAGAAAGTTTGTTTGTATCTCTACTTTTTATGTTCTTTGTAGAGCAAATAATTAATGTTTAGAGCCTAATTATATACAAATGAAAAAAATTGAACCTTTCTGCACCCGAAATAAGAATGCACTGAAATATCATTAACTCATTTTATATAGCTGAAGTATTAGCTACTACTTATAGAGCATTATAATAAAACACTTCAAGCAGTTTGTGCTCTATTTTATAGTAAAAAAAATTCTACATTGTTGAATAATAGGCTGGGATTAAACTATAGAACTTCAAATGTATTTATTTAATAAAAAATACAATGTCCTGACTGTAACAAGAAAATCAACAACAAACACTGAATTAAAAAGCAAAATAAATGTATTCTCTTTAATAAGATCTGATGGGAAGAGATAGGTATAAAACAAGTGTTAAAGCCCAGAAAACTGGTTCTGTGCAACTAACTTGGTTCCAGACCCTTTTCCTTATGTATTTTTCTCTTTTTGTTTTATTCACAAATAGTACTTCCCTGTGTGCAGTACTCTATCTGCATAAGATCAAGTGTCATGTTAAGAAGGGCATTTTCCCTGAACCCTTTATACCTGATACAACTACTCAAGCCTCTGGAGACTTACAACTTCAGCCTGAGATTTTTATTATAAAATGCAAGTTTGTGACAGAATAAGATTCGGAAATTGCTGGTGATAATATACTGACTGCAAAACAAACTTAAACTAATCTACCTAATAGCAGCTAGCATGACTTAGTCATAGAGTAAAGTTCTAACCCAATAGGCATCCCTATGATGGAGCAGGCAGGTTCAGCCCATTGACTGATCCCAGAAGTTACGATAGAGTCTTCCCTATCTTCTCCCCTCATTTGTCCACTTTTTATACTTCATACAGCATTGCATATTCATTTATCATACACAGGATTGGTTACAAGTTTCTCACTTCTACTGCAAATCAGTACACTCAGATAGCGCTGCTGAAGTTCTCTGCGAACTGCGCATGCTGCTCAGGCGGGGTTTTACCCTCCTCTGCGGGGGTTATTTAAGTCAGAGATCATGATCTCCCAGTATCACAATTATCTTTGTTTTATTTTCAACTAACTTTCAGTTATTTTCAACTAACTTTCAGTTGATATCAGTGGATTGCAACACCTTATCATCCTGTTTCCTCTCATAGCTAGAACTTTCCTTACTTGAAGGCTTCTTTCAGTGTAACTTAGATAATGGTGTTCTTTTCACCATCTGTTCTTTGTCACTCATCCTTCCCAAGGCTGACTCCCCTGATTAGGAGCCCTTTCATTCATAACAGCTTCAGAGAGTGGGTCAGCTTGACCTAACTTTGTGCACAGATTTGTACATAGTTAAACACTAAATCAGAGTTTGGCAGTTTGGGAATTCAGACAACAATTACCTCCATTTGTACTTCAGTCCAGGTCCAGTCCATTTCCATCACATTCAGGTGGAGCTGGAGTGGCTCTAGTCACACATATTGTTGTTACCGACTGGTATCACGTGCCCAGTGAGGTGCGGTAGTGCCTTGGAGGCAGGTAACTTTGGGGTGGAGGGGTGCGTTGGTATTACAGTGAGATCATTTCATCTAAGGAAAGTAATTTCGCCACAATGGCTGGCTCAGCAGTGGACATCTTCTCACAGATTCTTCATGTAACAACTGCTATACACCTTGTCAGCTGTGGGTGCCATCAGGTTCCCACCCCTGCAGGGAGCACAGCAGAGCCTGGCCGTGGGGTCTCCACTCCGCTCCACCCTCCGTCACTCCCACCAGCATGTGCTGAGCTGGCAGGGTGTGTTGCTTAGGGAGCTGTGGCGATGCAGATTCTGTGCATGCCAACCATCCTGAATGTAATAGCTGTATCTTACCCTAAAAGCTTTCTGTAATACTATGCTTCCATTAGGTCCCAATTGTCTCTAATTCCCCCGAAACATAATTTTCCTGCAATCAAGTATATGCCTTTTCATTGCCATCTCCACTGAAAGGCTTTGGTCTTTTCTTTAATGTAACATTCTTTTACTTAAATGGGCACTGTTATATTTTTCATAGTGAAAGGGTCATTGCAGTGGTGTAGATGCTTCATCAGATGAAGTGTAAACCAAGAATAATGCCTTTCCAAAAGAAATTCTTTACCTCCTATAATTCGCAGGTTTCATGCAGATATTACTCGGTAATTCTTTGTGGCCTGTGCTGAGTCTGGAGCCGCACCTAAGAATCATGATAGTTCCCTCTGACTCTAAATGCTGTGAACTTTACTTAATACAAGTCATGGACAGTTTAGCAGCTGGTGGTATATTTATCTTTTCTGCTACACATTGAGTTTGAACTCATAACCTGGGAGTAAGGACTTTTTTGTCAAATGCCTATATCCTGTATTCAACAACTTGGTATGAAATTAGATATTTTACTTCAATTTTTATATGATGCATATAAAAAAAATTATATAGAATGCTGTATTTTTCAAATATGCCCTGAGGAGTCTAAGAATAATCAAGTTTAAATTGCTTTTAATTTGAGATACCAATAACGACAAAAATACAGATATAATAGAGATTTTAATAGTAACTAGAAACTGTGATAATTAAAACTGACATGACCTGAATGTCTCTACACAAATGTATTTAATTTTAGAATATATTGTAATACTGCTGTGCCAAGGAATTAAATAAAACCCAGCTACGAGAGAATGATCCAACTTTTGCAGCTCTTGAATGCTAAGGATTATTTTTAAGAAAACTGTGCAAATGGGATTCTGTATCAAATCTGCACCTGCACATGTGCTGTTGTATGATACTATAACAGCTTTGGTTTAAGTATGGAAATTTGGCTTCATTCTTATTTGACACTAAGGCATGATCATATCTTGGATGTGAGAAATACTTGGATGAGATTAATAAATTCATCACTGTTTAGAAACAAGATAAAATGGAAACACACCATAATGAGAATGGTGGTGTCACTACCTTCACTTAATCTGAGACAGTTAAATTACAATGTGCCTGCCTTTATGAGGCAGTTTTGCCAGAACAAATATTGTTAGTTTAGAATTAATTGTTCAGAAGTTTTAATATATCAATCTTTGTTTTGAAATGAAGTTACTGCTGCATCTAACTATAGAATCAGGTGTCTTGTGCTTTGTTTTTTTAAAAAAAGTACAGTGTATGAGAATAATTTTAAAGCAAATTATTCATATCTGGTGGAGTAATTTTCCCTTAGAAAATGCTCATTTTACACATGTTAAGAAATGTTTCTTAAGAGTTCTGTCAAAATTTCAATGGAAGTCATGCAATCAGTAGTAACAGCCAAAACCCAGAAATTGTATTTTGCAAAAAATATAGAGCTTTGGACATGTGGTTGCATTTCATATCTGATAATATTCAAATATTTTCCTTTAAAAAAAAGCACATTTTTTGAGATGCAGATTTACCTCTTTGTAACATTTGATGTGGAACCAAAATCAGTCTTCCATATTTTTAATGAGTGCCCTAATAGCAACTATTGCTTTGGTTGAAGAGAGTCAGGCTCAGTCTCTGTCCTCTTCCATCTCCTTCCAAGTTTTTGGAGTATTAAACGTCTTTCATTTACTCAACTGTAAAAATATGATGTATGGTTTTTATGTCTTCTAATAGTTTAGAAACTAAACCTCCATCTTAAAATAACATATATAGGTTGGTTATCATGTTTTGGTGGTCACCAAAATGATTCTGATCATTTCCCTGATGCATTGCCTCTTGGACAAACCATTGTTTATTCCATGATTCAGCATTTTCTCTCTCCTCCTTTATGGGCTGCAGGAATGCACTTAAACTTCAAGCTCCAGCTTCGTATCACTATCCAGATCCTCTTTCTTATATTAAAAAAAAGTTTTCTCTCTTAGACATTTTCTACTCCAAAGCAAAAATCTACTTACTTTATTTATACATATTTTAATAATACGATTCTGTCATAAGAAAAAAAATCTTCCTCATATCTGACCCAAAGAAAGTAATTTCCAAATAAAAGTACTGCTTTTTCTTCTTTTGTCTCCATCCCATTTCCTGAAAATTTGCAGTCATAAATGTGATAACCATATGAAAATTTCATAGTCCAGTGGATTATGTATTTTTAATAGAATTTTCTTACAAGAAGCTTTACCATTCAGTGATTATCACTTTCCATAATGTAGCTTTCAGAACTGCGACACTCTGGCTATGTTCCAATTTATAAAAATGAAGTGGGCACAGTTCACTGATTTTTCTGTGTAGGAAATAAAGTTGTTAGATGTAGATGTGATAAATATTGCTAAGTAATGGATTACACTGTATAAACCAAATAATTGTTTTATGGTGGTTATTAAAATATTCTTTAAGCCTTTGCCCAGAATCAAAGATGAAATTATTAATATTTTAATTTGCTGAAATTTACCATTCTTAATTTAAAGAAATCCCTGCTTATTCATAGAATACTATATGTCTGGTGAAAATCTTCTAAAATAATAATATATAATAAAATAAGCCTACTTTAATGTTAATAACATTAAATAAATTTCTCAAATTATATCTATACTGGAAAAGTTTGTTCAGAATGCTACAGTAGTTTTATAGCACTGTGGTCTTAGTATGCAAATGGTAACATATGACTTTATTAGAAGAGTATGGATATGGAGCAGTTGAAACTGGAGGCTCCTTATGTCATTCATAGACATTCATGAACATTCATAGAAACAATATGAGAGGCAACATATAGTGGAAGAGCAGTTGGCGAACTCTCTGTGAGACATTCACTGTAGTTCTCCCTCTGTGTTTTCTCCGAACATTTCCAAGGCACAGCCTCAGCAGGCCGTGGAGGACACTCGCTAAGTGCAGCGGGGCCAAAGCGGCACTGCTGGGATCTTGGCAAATACTCAATGTCCTTCTACAGGTGACTGTAAGGTGAGGACAGAGCTGATGTTCTGGAGATGATGGCACACACTGTAAAGACCTAATGTTTTGAGTTCTGTTAGAGAAGACACGATCCCAGACACACTTTGCTTCTGTGCAGGTTTGTATGAATCGGCGTAGGGTAGCTTTAACAGGTTATGAATGTATGAGCATTATTAATTGTACTCAAAAGATCATTTAAATAACTGACCATTTTTAAGAATGTCTCGCTAATGTTTCAGGGATCTTGCCGTGGTTCTTCATTAGGACTTTCAGTACAAACTTCAAACTAAATACAGTCATACAGAACACATTTTTATCTTTACATTGCAATTACCATGAGAGTGGCAGAAACTATGATAAGACTCACATTCTCAGTTACAAGTACTAATTATTTGATCCAGACTCAAGTGGCACAGTAATTATCATCAAGCCCAGTAACTAATGATAATAGATTAAAACCTGCTGATCTTCCAGCTGCCCGTGACGATGAAAGAGGTATTATGGAGGCAGAGTAGCAATTTCTTTGTTTAAGGCTGCATTGAGCTATGAATATTATCTTAAAGGCTTTTCCCACCTTTGGTTGGTTTTTTTGATAATAATAATAATAATAATGATAACATGATGATGATAATGATGATGATACAACTGTATTTAAATTAGGCATCAAAAATCCATGTTTTAAATATAAATTATATAAATTATTTCTCTAGAAACTCCATAATACAGAGGAGTTTTCACATATTATACAATCAAAAATGAACACTTAGAAGATTGCTATCCTGTTTTGTGATTTTTTTTTTCCATATGTTTTCTCAATAGATATTTGACAACTTAAAATCCTTGGGGTTTATGCAGTCATGTTTATTTGATTAAGAAAAATAACAGTTATTCATTTAGTGACATAAATTGCAGAACTTGATGTTGAGGCTCAATTTGTGCTGGCAGGACTCAGTGGCATTGTGGAATTTCAATGACTTTCATAAATTCTGAGTAGAAATTGGAGTTTTCAGCAATTGACATGTACAGAGGCACAGACCCTTGTTCCAGACAGTTTTAGTAAAATTTCTGGTCTCCGCTTGGGAATTTTAAAAATACATATTTCATAGTATGTAATTGCCTGAATTACATTATAAAATACTATTAAAATTAATGGTATCTTTTGTTTTGGAATACTGACCTTTTGTCATCCTAAAACTGAATAGAGACAGAAACAGATTTTGATCTGGAAGAAAGTTGCTATTTTTGAAAATCATGTTGCTTTCTCATCCATAGTTTGATGAGAGCAGAACCACTAACTAATTACCGAAACAGAAGCAGAAATTGGGGCATTAGAAACAGATGTGAACCTTTGAAAAAAAAGTGCATGTGAAAACATCTCCATAGAGCTGAGCTTTGCACTTAGGAGGCCTACACAATGGATTTGGTAGCAGTATATTTTTGACCAGTTTCCTGTACAAAGACCACTGTATCTAACCAAATTCTTGGTAAATGGCCGGTAGACTTTTTTTTCTCCCAATCTCTGCAGTGGAATTCCTCAGTACCCTGTCAAATTATTAGGTTTTATAATGAGATTTTTAAATTCTCATGTAATTCATTAATTTTAAAAAATAATGATAATTTTTATTTATTTGAAAATTTTAATTATGCAAGGCATAAGCTGGAGTATCCTTTAAAAGCAGCCAGCAATTTTGAGTTAATGTATTGTCAGTTATAAGGACTGTCTTTTGCACAGAGGCTGGAAAGTAGTATCATGATCTAGGCTGAATGTTGTCTTACCGGTGGAAAATTCACACAATCCTTATCCAGCTTTGGAAATCCCTGACTTGAAAATAAATGGATATTTGAAGACTGAAATGGAAGTATTGTAAATGCTTACCCTGTTATATTTGTCCCATTTGCTGTTTGCAGCCACCATTGAAATCTGGACTCATAAGACAGATAGCCGTTTGACCAGCTGACTTTATATTCTTTAAAGAAAGACTAGGACAGTGCATGCCAAAATAGATTTGAAGACTGATTCTTAATGTTTATAGTAATCACTAGCCCAGCCTATTTCTAAGATAAGAATAAACCAGGCAGACTATTCATTATACTCTGTATAAAATGGATTTCCTTTGATGTCAATTACTTTTTTTTGAAAATCATGTACCAACGTTTTTGTCACATTGAGACTGAAGTGAGAAAAAACACTGGACCATGACTTATATGGAATTATGACTAATTTATATATATGTATATATATATAAATGAACAAGAGGAGGGAGCGTGAGCAGCAACGAATCTTCTGTACCTGTAACTATCGTCCCTGGGGCCTTCCAGGGTGACCCATGTCTTTTGAACTTAGACCTTTGTCAGTTGGACCTCTGTATGCCTGCAGCATCTGCTGTGTTGTTAAAGGTCACTAAATATTTAGTCTTACTGCACACTCCTGAAGGGTTGTTTTAACTTGGCAATCTCCACGTACTTTACCAAGAGAGGAAAATTTTGTTATCTCCGTTATATGAAAACCGTGGCAGCTGAAAACAGCACTCTAGAGTTGCTGTTAAATGCTTGCTGTGTCGTCCTGTTGTACACTTTCGTACAACCTTTTGTTGGATTGACCAAATACAACTCAATAGAAAGTCTGGAGAATAAGGGCAGTTTATAATAATCAGAACAGGTTTAATATACTATTTGATTGTCTTAATTAATAAGGTAGAAGAAACAACTGATTAAAGAATGTACTACTCAAGTGTCCAGGCTTCCTGGAGCTGGGGGAGTTGGGGCTGCCCATGGTGGGGTGGCCAGGAGGGCCCATCCCACCCCAGTCCGGAGGAAGCAGCCGGGGCACCGGGGCAGCCCCAGCCCTGGCCACAGGGCACCTCCCTGGGGACGGGCTGAAGGCAGGTGGTGACATGGGCCTGTGGGCAGGCCAGGGCTGGCAGGGCCTGTGGCCAGGCAGGGCCGTGGGGAGCAGGAGACTGGCCCTCCTGCGGCATCACTGGGGCAGGGGCTGACGGCCCTGGGGGGCTGATGTGGGGAGCCCTGTGGGGCTGGGCAGGGACAGTTGGGGCTGGTGGTACGTGCCATCAGGACCCTGACTCCAGTAGACAGATTTATAAATGTATCCGATGATTTTAAAACTCTCAGGAAGACCCCTAAAATGTCTCTTAATTAACATTGTAAGATGCAGTTCTGGAAATTCAAACACATATTTTTCCCTTTGTACTTAATTGAACTTGCCGCTGCTAAAGTGGAAGCAAGTTTCAGTACATTCTTTTTAACACCAGACAGGTGGGATTTCAGAGAACAGTGTTTGAAGGAGAGGCTGATTTGACTTGGGGTTTGTGGGACTACTTGTAAAACGAGCTGGAAAGCAGAAGTAGCTGCCAAATTTCTTACACGTTTCCTGAAAATGTTGGCTTGGCATTATTCAAATCATTGACTGGAGTTAAGAGTAGGAGATGCTGTTGATGAGGCACACATCAATCATTTTCACATCTTATAAGCCTCCATATTCAATTTTACTGTTCTCATGCAAAACATGAAGAGAGTTGGCATTTTGTCGTGAGTCTCTATCAGTCTTATGTTTACCAGTTGGCATCAAGTTACGTGCCGGATGGGTGGGTTTAACTTTTAGAATAGCAATGGCTATTTGGATAAACTGCCCTGTATTTCATAAACACACCACTGAAACATCAGAGGACTTGAGCTATAAAGGGTTGAAACACATACCTGGGAGAAGGAAAAGAATACATTGAAACACACACACAACCAAAATCTTAGTTGAATGTTTGAGATCTGGTAACACATTATGTTTCGTATGGCTATCCCTACAGCAACAACAGGTTGGTCTAATCCTGAAGCTGTTTGTAAAAGGAGAGACCATAAGGTCTAATCCTGAAGCTGTTTGTAAAAGGAGAGACCATAATTGCTTTTTAAAGAAAATTCAGAATGAACACTGGTTTTATGTTTCTTTTTCCACATGTTGAAACAAATATCAAAACACCTTTTGACTTTTGACAAGATGGTTGCTTCACTAATGTTGAGCTTTTGGAATATTATGAATACTGCCAGAGACAGAGCCTAGAATGTAATATTTAAAAAGCCCTGATCTGAGGGCACAGCAATTTATCTTGGAGAAATTTATGTAGTACTCCCTTGATTTTGCCTATTATTGTAATGCAGGCTGCCCTCTGTTGATTTTCACGCTTTGTGAAATGTATATCTATTTATTACAAATGTAAACGCTAGTACAATTATAATCGTAAATTCTTCCTTCCATAGTTACAAGATTTTGTCTGTGATCAAATTGGTTTTTTACTTTCTGTGATCACTCAAGTACTGAAAATCCACAAAGGAGGCAGGTAATACTGTCTTATGGAAAGTGTTTCTGAAGAGTTCTGGAGTCCAAGGAAAATTATTTCATGATGGAACGCAAAGAACAAATTGAAAGGTTTATATGACAGGACAGGTACAGTCTTGAAATTAGGGATGTAAGCATTAGATGTGCAGCTGCAGCTGATAAATTTATTGATATTCCTTAGACATAAATAAAGAAAATTTTGATCACTGTGCTTATGTCACATATTTGTATTGCGTTGACATAATCTCATGGTTTGAAGTTTTTGCTGGTCAACTGCAGTGAATAGGAAAAAATGTGTTTAATTTTTGTGTGTGACAGATTCTGTGTGTTTTTCATTTTCTTTTGGCCACAGGCATGGTGGGATCCTGGTCAAGGAAGCTTTAGTGGCTCTCTGTAACCTCTCAGGGGAAGTGCTTGTTTGGTGTATCTTGTTAGGTACTTATGGTGGGTCGACCCTGGCTGGATGCCAGGTACTCACCAAAACTGCTCTATCACTGCCCTCCTCAGCTGAGCAGGGGAGACAAAATGTAATGCAAGGCTTGTGGGTTGAGGAAATGACAGGGAGAGATCACTCACCAGTTACTGTCACAGGCAAAACAGACTCAACCTTGGGAAATTAATTTATTCTAATTCAGATCAGAGTAGGATAATGAGAAATGAAACCAAAACTTAAAAAAAAATCTTTCATCTCACCCCTCACTTCTATCCGGTCCCAACTTTAATCCCAAATTTTTCTACCTCCTCACCACCAGTGGTGCAGTGGGATGGGGAATGGGGGCTGAGGTCAGTCCCCCACACGCTGTCTCTGCCACTCCTTCCTGCCCCCTCAGGGGGAGGCTCCTCACACTCTGCCCTGCTCCAGCCCGGGGTCCCTCCCACGGGAGTCAGTTCTCCACAAACTTCTCCAACATGACCCCTTCCCATGGGCTGCAGTTCTTCACAAACTGCTCCAGCATGGGTGCCTTCAATGGAGTGCAGTCCCTCAGGAACAGACTGTTCCAGCATGGGTCCCCCACAAGTTCACAGCCCAGCCAGCAAACTTGCTACAGCCTGGGCTCTTCCCTCCATGGGGGCGCAGGTCCTTCCAGAAGCCAGCTCCAGCACGGGCTTCCCATGGGGTCACAGCCTCCTTTGGGCATCCCGCTGCTCTGGCATGGGGTCCTCCACAGGTTGCAGGTGGATATCTGCTGCACCATGGACCTCCATGGGCTTCAGGGGGACTCACCATGTCCCTCACCATGGTCTTCACCATTAGCTGCAGGGGAATCTCTGCTCAGGCACCTGGAGCACCACTTTCCCCTCCTTCTCCACTGACAGGTGTCTGCAGAGTTGTTGCTCTCGCATATTCTCGCCCCTCCCTCCTGCTGCAGTTGCACAGGGTTTTTTTCCCCCTTCTTAAATATGTTATCCACAGACCCATAACTGATGGGTTTGGCCTTGGCCAGCATCAGGTCTGTCTTGCAGCCAGCTGGCATTGGCTCCATCAGACATAGAGGAAGCTTCTAGCAGCTTGTCACAGAAGCCACCCCTGCTACCAAATCCTTGCCACACAAAGCCAGTATAGCACTTAGAGAGATGACTGAGATTAAATTTTCATCCATGTTAGCTTATAATAGACTGAAAAGATTGTGTGGTCTTCATTTGTAGCTTTGTTTAGTTTTTTTCATTGAATTACTCAACTTTCTCTGCTGATAAATTGTCTTACATTGCAAACACAGAGCAAATGTATTTTCCATTATTTCTTGGCACTCACTTATTTTTTTAAATATATTAATTTTGATACTTATGTTTCAATTTTTCTTGTGGAATAATGCATTGAGGAAGAGTTCTCACTTGTCGCATGTGAAAGGCAAAAAATTTTTCTTGTGTACGCTTCTGGATAAATATATATTATGTGGTAGTCTGTTATGGTGAGGGACTGCATTCAATACTCAGGTCATGCCAAATAACAAATAAGCAAATAGTGCCAAATAACTCGGGAGTAAGTTTTAAATCTCTTGCAACTATTCAGTCAGACTAATCTAAGTGACACTGAATATGTTGAAGTACTTCACCAATTTTGTTGATATATTTTTCAGTAGAGTGCTAACCATGCCTGAAGGAGTCTGGTAAAATATACTGAAATTACACAGCATAATCACATCTGTGAAATTCTTGACAAAATAAAACTTCCCAGAGAGCAGTTGTCAACCTTGTACTATCCCCTGGCATATTTTGAAAAAGGCTTCAACCTGATGAATAATATTCACGGTACAAGTTATGCTTCTTTACAACTTGTCAGCTTGTCATCTTTGATTCTCATAAAATGTGGTGGTTCTCCACTGGAAATATTCTCACCATCTTTTTCTGTCCACTGATAACTTAACAGCATATCTGCAGTTTAAATTCCCTTAAGATGAGATTTATATGTTGAGAATCATAAGTGTAAATCTATTGGGGAAACTCTTGTGAATATTTTTGTCATCTTTAGTCTTTGTAACCATCAATTTTTTAAAACTATTTTCAGCAAAATTGAATGTAAATGTATTTTGGTGATGTGAATATTTGTCTTCTCTCAGAAACTGTAGAAGCATAAACTGTGGCAGTGCAAACATTTTTGGTCCCCTGTTATTTGAAGATCAAATAATAGGGGGGTTATTGTGATCTGACTAATTCTTTTGCTTCTTTGTAAAGAATGTATATATATCCAGGTTCAGTGAAGAAATGTAATGTATAAAATACTTTATAAATCAAACATGCATGCTCAATTACTCTGTCTATTGAATACAAATCTTTCATACAAAAATAAATACATCAAAATGAAATCATAACTTAATCTACATATTGGAAGTAAATACTGAAAAATATGCCAGTCATGGTAATAAGTTCTTGGGTTTTTTTAATTGTGCGGAATAGTCAGACAGAGGATATATCTAATATTTCAAGAAGTCTTTCTCTCATTCTGTAATGAAGCCTAGCCACATGTATTTTTTGCCATGTTGATTGATATGATAAGTAAGGCTAAATGAATGCCCAATTATCATAAATAGGCTCCAAGTATAATTCAAAACTTCTATGACATTCTTTGAACAATTACTAGAGCCAAGTAGTGAATGGCTTTTCATGGCAATGGAAAGAAAATTAACAAAATGTAAATGAAATTTAGAGAGCTCTTGGGTTTTGTTTAAAACAAAATATTTGTAAGAGTAAATTCAATAAAAGTCACTAATTAATTATGGATTGGAAACCCACTGTGGAATATGCAGGTTTTTGTATTAACCAAATCAAAGAAACTGTATTACAAAATGTACTTTGTTCTTTCTTTTGACAAGCTAGTTTAATTTTAGTTATATTTACTGCACTGAATCACAGTAAGTGTACTCTAGAGTATCCTGAAGATACTTTACTGAAGATTTAAAGTCAACTCCAGTTCATGCTGAAATATATAAGCACTACTGCTAATATTCTAAGTCCACAAAGAACTCATAGGTATTGTTTTGCAATTGTTACTGTGTTTATTGCTGAAATACATGATGGCACCTGGGTTGGCTAAAAGGTGGTTCAAAAAGATTTACCTAGACCTGTTTCTGCAATGAAGTGTCTGAAGGAGAAAATCTTTTAAACAGCCATCAGCCATTCCACAATTACTCCCCACTCCGTGTTTTTATTAGCTTATAATTAATGTTAACTTTTTAAAGTAGGAAAACTCAAAGTGGTTAGGTTAAAAGGAATAGAAATAAAAGCAGCTTATAAACATCTTTGCTCTTTCCACACTATGTCCTTCTGGATGGGTTCAATGTAGTGTCAGCCAACTCAGTTTTCTGAGTGACAAAAACCTGGGATTTTCTCCATCACCTTAAAAGCTTTTCAGCTCCTTTCTGCTCTTAGCAGTCTCATTCCTTTGCTGATTTCTTGTTTTTCACTTAATCTTTCCTGTCCTTGACATACCTTAGAGTCTAGTCTCTTCAAACTTTCCTCCTGGAACATACCTAGCTCCCCTCCAAGCAGGAGCATTCTTCTTACCCATCTGATGAGATTTACCTGTCCCAGCCTAGGCTAAGCTAAGCAGATACCTGAATGGTTTAGAGACTGGCATTTTATGTTGAAGCACAAACATTTTCTGTATGATGTTTCTAAGATGTCTTGCTCTAACCTCCTGCTCAGCTGTAGCTGTGCAATTGCTTCTGCAGCCATCCTGTAAACTGGACTGGTGAGATGATGAAAAGTTCTTCACTAAAATAACAGGTCTAGTCTGGACCATTCCAATCACAGTGGAGGAGGTGGGCAAACAGCCCCACTAGCACAGGAATGACTGGCTATTTGTGTGATGGCCAGGACCTATGCAGAAAATAGTGGTATAACTGAAGTATAAGGATTCTGGAAATTTTAGTGGAAAGAACCTGGAAAATACTTGATATATCAAAAAACCAAACAAACAAACGCACGCTGTTATAGACCCATAAAAGTTCTCCACGGAGACCCTAAACAGAGAGAGTTACCTATAAGTCATGACTTTTAGCACAGCCAACCACCAGGCAGAGCTGTGGGTGCCAGCTGTTTTCCTTGACTGCAGACCAGCTTACAATAGGTGTAAGCAGCAATAAACATCATGTACTGTTTTACAGTCCGGATGTGTAGTGAAATTCAAGCTACATTGCTCCCAGTGTCGTGCTTGATTCAATGAACTTCTATGTCTGCTGAACTTGCTTTCTTCCTCAAAAAGTTCAGAATTGTTTCTTTATTGGGCATTTCAACCTCTGAAGCTGTTATTTTGGTGATATGAAATCCCACAAGTGATCATAATTTCCAGAACTATTCACCTTCCTGTACTACCTAACTCTCCCATCACATCATGACTGTGTCTTCTGACCCCACAACACACATAGTTTGCAGAAAAAATCGGTATATAGACATACTCCAACATTAATAAAAACCATAAATTATTCATAGATATTTTAAATCAGATCTTCAGCATTTTTAATCCAGTTTCAAACTAGCTATGACCAACTTTTATTCATTTTTCAATGCACATTGTGCTGATCTATATATGTTGTAAAATAAAATTTATGTTGTACAGAGAGCTCATTTTTGGCAGAGGTACTGCAAAATTCATAGTTTTCATGGGACTGAATTTGTGGAATATCTTTCATTTTACCTCCTGTATCTTCAGAGGAAATAACATTTCTGAAACAGTAACATTGCTCAACCTTGCCATTGCCTTCTTGTGCAAGACTTTTCTTAGTCTCTTAAACAGGAGCTGAAACTAGCATCTTCCAATTAAAGGACAGCCTACCAAAGTACAAAGGAGGTAATGATGTGCCCTCTGTTATCCCACACACCATGGGTTTAATAAGGTTTCTGAGAAAGCAGAAATAGGTAGACGCATCTACTGTTTATAAGAAGCTTCATTTTCTGTGATTTAGGGTGCTTACTTTGCTAACCTTACAAATATGCTTATGTACACAGAAATGTCTACTCACTTGACAGACTGTTCTGCTTCACCAGAGCTCCACAGTCAGTTTCTAAACCTAGTGCCGTAGAGACAATGGCTGATGTCTCAAATGAGGGCATTTTTTAAACAGAGGAACATAATTATTTTTCAAGTTCCTTACTGCCATATTTCCTTTTCATGAAGGCTGAGGTTGTTTTATATCAAAGAAAAGTTATATGGTTTGGAGAGCTATTTTTAATCTTTTAAAATATGAGTAGTAGGGACCTCAGGCAAGAACAATTCTCACTGTTAAGTAGGAGATTAGAGCTGAGGTCTAAGATTTGCATAATGTAGAAGGTGTACATCATTATAAGTATCATTAATATTTTTGAGTCCTTAGGCAATTAATAAAAGGACAAGTTCAGAATTTGCCTTTAGGTAGTGTCTTTTAACATAACAACATATCAAAATATTATTTGTTTGATTATATTTGACTTATATTTCCCAGTTATTCTAATGTTGTTGTTGCCTTTAAGGAATTACTAAATAGATTTTAATGGCAAGGCTAATGCTTCCATAAAGACTTATAATAAATAGTTCTTCTAATCTTTAGTATCACCAGGCAGATAACGTATAAATCTTTATTTTTCTTTTGCAAGGCATATCAGATTTTGAGGCAGCCTCTGAAGCAACAGATAAATGCTGGCACTTCACTGTGACCCTCCGTGTGATCCTTTATGAAAGGAATGTTGACCTCTTTGTATCTCAATTAACTCCAGAAGGTGGTTTCCTTGTACCCTGCAGACCAAATTAATCAATTTCTGTTTGAATTTTATTTTAGAAATGAAAGCAAGCTCAAGCTTACTTTCTTAAATGGTGGGTCAATGGCCATAATATTACAGAAGACTTGTAAATCTCTGCACACATTTGTCTAGGCAAATGGGGGATGTGGGGGCATTTGGTTTTCTGTGGGGGTTAAGTGTCAAGTGGGGAGACAAGGAAGGAGCTGAGGGATGAGTGGCATATCTTTTCCTCTATGTCGGTTGGTATGATGAAAATCAGGTGAGACAATTTTATGCATAGACTAAAATTTTCCTTGGCAGCATCGTTGAAGTCATAATTCATTATCATTGTGAAATTAAACACTGTGATTTCTAAAGCATTCTTGCCTTGCATGTATGTGCTGTGGAAGAGGCTAAAATGTATGGAGTATGGAATATGGAATATTAAAGTCATAAATAATGCTTCATGGTGATGCTAAGGAAACACACTATCATGGAGACCAAAATAAACAATTTAAGCTTCACTTTAGTATGTCTTGGAAATGAAAACCTAAACACCTTTATTGCTACTCCCTGTCTTGATCAAAGGTTAGACTGAACTTCTGGCATATTGGAGGAAGGGGAGTTTTGCTTTATTGTAATGTGTTATAATCTTTATTTTTGTAGTTGTGGTTCAGTCTTCAAAGAATGTCACCTTTTGATTCAAACTATCGCCACTAATCTTTAGAGCAGACAGAAGAGACCTGAAAGTTATGATAATTAAGGGTTTTCTGACATCTTTGAGAACCTGTTTCTATACCCTGGCTCAAATCTACGTGAAGTAGGTGTGCTCTGTTGACTTCAGTTTTCGGTGGTTGTAGCTGGATTAAGTTTTGTCCTTTTTTCCTCTGACCTACTGAATTTGTCACAGCAGTCACAGCAGTTGCCAGATTACAGCCCAGGTTTCACATTATTTTGATGGTGAAAAGAAGTGAATTGTACATACAGTGTATGTATATTCTGACTTCAGATACCCAGGCAAGTCTCCCAGCGGGACCACTCACAGTGTGTGACTCATAATCGTAGTCTGAGATTCAAGAACAGCAGAGGCTTTAATCAGCCCCTCTCAGTCTGCTATTTGGCTTTTCTGTCACGTGTCTCCTTGAATTCATAGGGGTGAATAGTTCTATAATGTTTACAGTATGTGAATAGTGATCTATATTCGTATCTGTAGATATATGTGTTTTTAATGAGCACTGTTCAGGATCCTGGTGTGATAAAGACACTGCAACCTAGAAAAACTTGTTATTTCTCACCATAACATTGTGGAAAGGAAGAAGAAAGTGTGGAACAGAGATTCAAAGCCAGGAGGTCGGATCATTCACACGCCACTAGTGTTCTTCCATTTTACCCTCTCATTGATCTTCCTCCAGCCTGCATGGTTTGGGAGGAGCCATGTTGACCAAGTAGTCTCTGAGACTACTGGTATTCATAAATAAAAGGATTCCACCATGTTAGTGAAGGAGTAGAACGGTCTGTGGATTCTGAATTAAATTGTTTCTGTAGATGTTAGGTATTTCAGTTTAGCCAGGTAGGTAACTGCACTAGTTTTAAATTGTTTCAAGTGGTACTACTACTATAGCTGTGGCAGCATGTATGGAACTTGGTATGGGGACAGACTTGCTTCTAAGGCCATCATTAAGAAGGTACACTGTAAATAAAAACATATGCTATATAATCAGAGCCTTCTGCTCTTTTGTGATGAGACCTCCAGCTAGACAAAGCCCTTGGGATCATTTTGTCTCACACTGTTCAATCAGTATGTGTTAGTATAATTATGCGTATGGGGAGAAGACTGAGGGTAAACGTTGTCCCTGCTGCTGAATTATACTGAGTGCAGATGTCAGGGAGTTGTGGAAATGTTTCTTATTCACCAAGATACAACTCATTTAATTCCCAGAAAACAGTTAAAAATATTGGGGTAGCAGGATGGATGATACTGACTGGTTCAGGAAGTAGATAATAATGACATGGGTTCTGTCTAATTGGTCCATTTTTAATAGGGGCAAAAATATTACTGTGGTTTCTTATACAGGGAGAGTCTTGAGTTATAAAAAAGTTATGTTCCAGAATTATATTCTTTTTGTTTCTTTAATACCAGCTGTAAGTTGCTGGTATCTTATGTTTCTTACAATTTGCAACCAGATCCTAGTTTATACCTCCAATTTAAGAGAATTGCACATCATGTAATATTGGAAAATCCTGTGATTTTATTGCTGTATTAGCCTTTTTTAATTCTGTGGTTTAAATACAGCTAACAAAACCCTCAAACAGGAGTCTCAAATAGGAAACATGCCATTTCTATGCTGTTTCTTCTGTCAGTGAGTAGTGGGCAATATATGCTGGTTCAAGAGCTTAGGCAAGTAATAGTGTAATTGCTGCCATCAAATTGTTCTCTGATCTTTTAAAAATTGTAAATCTATTCAAAGGATATTTATGTATTAAGAACCATTATTCAGTTTAAGGGAAGAAGCTACATAAAGGCTCTTTCCTGTGGTAAGCTTGGTAAAAGATTCCTATCCAGTGACCACATATAACCATGGCTGACCTGATCAGAAGCTAAGCTGGACAGATCAAGAATTTGCCTGTTACCAAACTTGAGAGAGACATTGCTTGGCAGGTTGCACCAGTGGGAGGACAAAACTGGATAGTGTATGTGTAAAAAATAGCAGTTAAATGGCTTGGCTGGGCTAGTCTAGCTTGTTATGACCAACTGGGACCTAACCAGTTCCTTTCACCTTGTTTCCCCCACTGGTTTCCCTGCTCGTAGACACATGCTTCCACTGCTTGTCTCTTGAGTAAGTGAAACTCCTCTGTGATCTGGTGTAACCCTCTAATCTGGTTAACATGTCTCATATATGAATATATATGAATATATGAATATTAGGTTCATTCTCTTCTGGGTTTGTTTTCGTTTTTTTTTTTTTTTTTTTTTTTTTTTTTTTTTTCTTTACATGTCCTTGGCATGGAGTCCAGAGAGGACCACAGCAGTGCAAGGAATGGTGCACATGGGCTGAGAGGACCCACAGAGGCACTGGTTGATAAGGATTCCTCGTGAAATTATGTTGGGCTGATCATTCAGAAAAATAGGGCTCCAACTCATGAGATTTTGTTTGTTAGCATTACCAAACCAAATTACAACAGTTCGATCATATTAAGAGATCACTAGAATGGTAATTGTTGTCAATCAGAAGTTAGAAAAGCACAGCTGTACAGCTCTGATTAAAGAAAACTTAAAATGTTTATAGAGGCATCTACGTATTTAATTTTTTGTAGTAATTACCAGTATTATGGGAAATTGTAAAATATTAAAATGCTTCTGGCTTTATTAAGAAAGATATGTAATGCTGCAAAAGGTTACATGTGCTTTTGTTGCTCATGTATATAACAGGTGCACTTACATTCCATATTTAGAAGCAATCTTTCCTTTAAAAGAAAAACAGTTCATCAAATTATGATGCATTTGTATCTTTTCTCCTTAGCAGGATCATAACAGCTTAGCAGGAATTTCTATAGACCTGTTTTTGAAGATTTGGATTATCAGGTATTCACCAGTGTTGACTTTCCATGAAAGTCACTGAAGCAAATACTAGTGTAAATCTAATGTAAGATTAGCATGAGCCTTTCATTTTTACAGTCTGGCTACTAACTTCTTTACAGAGTGACTCTTAAGACATGGAACCAATTAATGTAAAAACTGTTAGTTTTCTCTGTCTTTCTCTTGTTAAGCTCTATGGCTTGAATGACTTCTCAACATATTGTGCATTTGATATTTCTGTCTTATGCAGTCAAGTCATATATCAGTTTTATTTTGAAGACTTCAGCAGATTGAGATCCCTCTCTTGTTTTAAGTGGTCAGAATTTTTTCCACCAGTTGAATCTCTTTTATACCTCTCCCCTGCATCCTTCTTATATTTCAATACTATAAAAATAATTGAGATTAAAGCTGTACACATCAGATGTGATTGTGTATTTATTCACATACTGTTGATTAAAAAGTGTTGCAAAGCATCAGGCTTAGTACCAGTGACTGTGGAAGAATTCTTAGAAGAGCACCATTTGATAATGAATTCTCACAACAACGTTTTGTTGCCGTAAATCGGCTAGGTGTTAGTTCAATGAAATGAAGGCTTTGGTGGCAATTTCTGTTCATAGGAATGTACCTTTTCACCTTCAGTCTGTCATTGCTAACCTTTACTGTGCAGCTCCATACCTTTCATTAAGGTTTATGTAACTATCATTGAACTGGAGAAAGAAGTGTGGAAGAGTGTAAAAATGAGGAGGAAGCGGTTCAGATGTAGATAAAGTCTGTCATTGTGCTCACATGGCAGCTCTGCAGGCTGTGCTGGAACAGCAGCTGGGATGCTGGAACAGCTCTGCAACAGGCTGAGGGTGAGAAGCAGAGGCAACTCCTTAAGTTAGCATTGCTGGCAAAGGAAATTATCTTTCTCAGCCAAGCTGCTCATTTCCATGTTAAAAAATAAAATTTGTTTTTCAAGACCTACTTTTCCATAAAGTCTTGTTGACCCAAATGGATAGTAGATACCTTTTTCAAGCTTTAAATTCAAGTGCATGCTTTGTAAACTTTTTATTTTCTTTGTCTCTGGATTGACGTCCAGCTACTTGTCTCATACTGGAGCAAGTATTATCTTGCTTACTGGTTTTCAGCATTACAAATACAGTGTCTTACACTTAAGCACTAATTAACATAAGGAAGTCAGAGATCTTCACTGTGGGCTTCATTAGAATTCTTGAACCTAGACTACCCAAGTCTTTTGATACTGTAAACTGCTTATAGATGTTTCAACATCCTCCTTAGATGCTAATATGAAGGAAATGATTTCTTCATCTTTATATGATATAGTTACTCCTTCATTCTTCTGTTCAAATGGAGAGAAAAAATATTCTGTGCACTTTTGCATTATCAGTATTTTTTCTGTCTCTATCTATAAGCAAGTGGGCTATGTCACTCTTCAGATTCCTTTTTTATTCCAAAATAGTTCAAAAACCTCTACTTATTTCCCCATGAAGTAAATTTCATTTCATATCTTTGGCATCTCATATTACTTTTTATATCACTGTTAAGTGCTGTTTGTTTCATTTTTTGCCCACTACTTTTTCCAAGTCCTGTTGTCATTTCACTGCTGAACAAGGGAGTATATTTTAAACAATGTGATTGTTCCTTTTGACTGTGGAACCCTCTGATAAACTTTTATTGAAGGAATACTACTAGTAAAGCTTTTGCAAAACATGCAGAACACCTGAAATCCAGGCTAGTTTGCTACTGCATGACAGAGACTTTTATTTGATAATATTTGCTAATTAACTTTACAGTGTGTGCAGCTGAAAATCTCTTCTTATTTATTTTTGGACACAGGGGTTTTCAGATTTGTTAGATCAGAAATCAGAAGCAGCATGAAGGCAATTTTTTAGTGAATACAACTTCACAGACTAAATTGTGGAGGTAGCATCATGCATCTGCAAGGTATGCATACATGCACAAAATGTACAAAATGTGTATGAATAATAGATGAATTAGATCCCAAATGGTTTTCAAAAAAATGCATGAATTATTCCAACAAATTCTATACTGTATTTGATTCTGTGTTAGAACACAGATGTGGAAATAGAACTTATTTCCTTATTTTTCATATCCTCTTCATGATTATATCAGTCTCAGAGCAGATTTGCCTGAGAAATGGGCTACTTTGGCCAATAATTTTCAATACCCTTTTTCAGGAATTCACCTTCTGATATATTTGCCAGCCTGGTTGTAGTAAGAATTTATTAAGGGGAAGTACATCTAGTATCTTCATGTTTGATTCAGTTATATTTAGTCTGATTATAAATGGGAGAAATAATATACTAGAATTAAAAATACTGTATGTCTCTAATATAGTCCTGGATATATATAGCTGAAAGAAACCTATTAATTGGTCAAGTAATTGAAAATTCCTCTGTTGGTGCTTTAAATTTACTTGATTTCTCTTGAACAGTTGATCAACGTAGAGCTTTTATGTTCCTGTATCTCTGCACAGATTTGTATGCAAAAATTATTTCAATTAGTACCAGTACTAGTGGCAGCTTACATTGGCCGTGTTGCAGTGACACTTGGTAGGTAGAAGTACATGCATCCTGTTAGTCTTCATCAAAAAATATGCACATTAAGTTACATTCATCTTTGTGGATCCTGTATTGGAACATGCACAGCGGCAGATAATCAGTCTTGAAGTGTAAGGGAAACTAAAGAACACTAAGTAAGAAGTAAATATTCCATGTCCTCAATAAAAAGAGAAATTCAGATGGAGGGGACGACTTGACTAATGGTACACTTACACAAATCCTTTAAATATGAATGTCAGCAAACTTCAGGATGCCTAGAAGACAGATCCAAATCCACACTGAAAAAATTCTAAGAAGATCAGTGAGTTATGCAAATTTTATGTGATGCTATATATTAGAACTGCAGGAATGAAACAAGATGGCAAAATTCAAATCTTCAGCAGTGAAAAGGAGAAAAAGGAAGCAGGTGAGCCATGAACAAAAGAAGAGGGGAGAATACTGGGGAGAGAAATCTGTGAATTAAGGAAGGATGAGAATGCCATTTCCAAAAAGGAGAAACAGATGATTTTTTTTTTATTATTTTTTATTTTTAATGTTTACATAAAGATTGGTCTAGGTAGGTCTATGCTGTTTATACAGAAGGGGAGAAGGTGTTGGGTCCAAGATCAGTTGGTGCGGATTGGCTCAGATCCACGATGCTCATGTGTCATGGCAGAAACTTGGGTGCTTCACACTGTATACCACTCAGCCTGAACATCGGCTGGGACTTAGCTTCTGCCCTCTCTGTCTCTGGCATAATTACCATTTTTTGGCAGCTTGTTACATCAGAGTGCCTGAAATAATGAAAAAGCTGTGTCATGACTTTCCAAAGTAGTGATTTTATAACACAGTGTCTATGGACTTTTTAGGTTTCCATTTAGTTACATTTCTTTCTACTTTGTCCCCTCATTTCCCATTTGCACTGAATAGGTACAAAGCTTTTATCCCTTATCTCTTATTGCATTTTCTTATGAAACTACTCTTTGATCTTTGTGAAGTTGGTTTTTTTCAACAATTGTATCAATTTGTTGTGACATCGATTTATGATCTATTGGATGTTCTTTACTATTTTTTAATATTCCATCCATCCTCTTTTCCTCTATACGCTAACATTCATAATTCTTTAAACTTTATTTAAAAAACCTCAGTGTTGTCTCAACAAATCTGTTCCTTGGTTTCAAGTACTGACAAACATGAGCATCAAAATTGACCATTGAACTGAATTATGTCTTCAGTGCAATCACTTTATTTGTTAGTAAGAAAGCCACCCAGAATTACTTTTTCCCTGCTTAGATTTTCTATTCTCTGTATAATACATTTAAGTCAATAAACAGAATTGTGTGAACAGGCAGGCAGTGAAGCTATTTTAAGAATATCTGAAGCATACATAAATATATGTTTATGCAGTTTTGCATCTATCTTTGGTGAGACAAACATCTACTGTGTTTGTGTGTAACAATTAGATAACTGCCCACTCAAATAACTAAAAACCTCACCAGGGTCATGATAATATTTGAGAGAAAAGCCATACTCTAACAACCTTCTCTTATTTGTTTCTTGCTATAGATTATTATGAATAGCTCTTTCTCAAGTGTTATTCAGGCTTCTTCCCTCTTAAATCAAATCACCCATGAACTGCTTCGCTATTGCTGAAATCTGATAATGCAATATTTGGATCAATTTTTTTTTTTTTTACTTTTGCTGAAAGAAGTGGTCACATCTTGAGCTAAGAACTCTTTTTTTATTAGATCTTGCTAGCTAGAGTATTATGTCTTTAAATATGATGATAACAGTTTTGCAGAGTTTCTTCTTGAAATAGAGAAACAATAACTTGTGTAAAGGAGAACAGAGAAGGAAATAAATGTTACTGACTGCAATGGTATAAACCAAAATCCAAAAAAAACCCAGATAAGATCCCTTATATTGAAGTGTCTTAATTCCAATCTGAAATAATACTAGCACCGGTCAAGTAGTAGAAGAAAGTCTGTGTAAGGGAGAGCTGGAACAGGAGAAAATAGTGCCTGCAAACATCAGTGCAACAGACCCACCATTCATGTCCCCAGATTGGATCGTGCTGTCTAGGTAATCATTGGGAAATATTGAGCAACGTTTATACTTGTGTGTTGGTAGATGTGTGAATGTCTGCTGACTAAATCTAGTCTGCTGCTTTACCTTGTTTCACTTTTCTGTATGATCTGGATACAGGATGCATCCTGCCCTGCTCCGGGAGTTACTTAGACTTTGTGCTGAGATGACTTCAGACCCAGTAGAGACATGCACATAAGGAAGAATGGCAAAGTCAACTGGAGTTACTGTAAAAGCAGATGTAATTAAAGGTGCTATACGTCTGTGTGGTGACTGCAGCTACCCTTGGGTTTCCTTATGACTTGTTTACAGACAGGCATAGAGAACGCATCAGCTTAACCCTGGGCTAAACTCATGTATCCTCAACACATTCATATACTATGGATACTATGGATACTATGGGCTAGAGAAAGGGCTTGCGCCCAGGTATGACATTCAGAACAGTCCCTTAGAGCTTCCAAGGGTAGAAGCATTAAAGCTGACATTACCTTACAGAATATTGTGAAATTCTGCCATACTCCCTCCTGTATCTCTTCTCCTTTCAGTTCCCTTCTCCATCCCACACAGTGTTTGCATAAATCCCCCAAGCATAAAGCAGTGTCTAGTAGCTCAGGGTTTACCAGACTTGATTCTGTGTTTTCTGAACTGCATACATTATGTATCACCACAAGGGCTAGGTTGTTCAGTTTTTTTTGTAAAAAAAACCAGGAGACCTTGCATGCTTTAATCCTCCAAGTTTGTTTTGTTTATTGAGTAATTATTAACTGATTATAGATTACCCCATAAGATGTCATGTCAGTTTTGGGAAGGCCACAGGGAGCATTGGGAACTGCAGTTATACATTGTATATCATAAAAACAAAAACAAAAACAAAAAAAGCACATCACATTGTGGAGCATGGTGTCATAATTAATGAACTAACAAACACTTCACATAACGAATTAAGGCACCCAACTGTTATAATGCAAAGTGCAATCAGTCACTAATATCCCTAGAAATAGCTTTAAAAAAGCAGTAGACCCTCCAATTTCCTCTTTAGCTACTGTTGAAGATAAATTACAGCTTTGCTGTCATAGAACCATAATTTTTAGGCTTGTTTTCCAAGGAAGCGCAGTTTATTGTTATTGCATTACCTTTGTGTACTCATCTGCCTGCTCAACTTCCTGTCTGTGCTGTCATATTATTTTCTATACTGATGGGTAATATCAGCCAAGCTTGACAGGAAGATAAGAATCTCAGGGATTTGAAAAAAAAATGGTGAAAATAAGTTTTTCAGTAGAGAAGAAAAAAGCAAGTGTGTGTCCCCACTGAGGAGAGGAGAGGCAAGGCAGACCTCAGCTGCCATCCACTCCTTCTGGCAGTAGGGTCAGCTGGTCAGCCTGTGCTGCTCTGAGGCAGGCATGCTGGATTCTGCCAGCTGCTGTGGTCAGAGGATGTGTGACCGAGCTCAAAGAAATACAGCAAGATCCGTGAATGATGACCTGGCAGTGTGGCAGACAAGTGGAGAAAAAAAAACATTACAGGAAAGCAGGGAAATCATATGTGGTACAGTAGTATCAGTGGGATGTGGAGCTAAAATCCTTAGCAAATCTGGCTTTATTCATTCTTTTCTTCAAGGCACAGGTTGGTTTAATTGTTGGGTTTGTTGTATTAAAAAAAAAAGAAAAAAAAAAGTTTAGCAGTTTCTTCATGATTAGAGCTCTCAAAAAGATTTCAGAGACCAACATCATAACTGCTATATGAACTGTTAGAACTATAGTTCAGAACCATATTTTATTTTTGTAATATTATGGAGGTTCTTATGATGGATTGAGTTTAGCCAACTGCATGTTGTCTCTGGATATATGGAGATATGACCATCTTTGCTGCTAATGAAGTTTGTGATGACAATTTGCATGTTCATCTACATCCAATTCCATACCAATCTGGTAACAGCTGAAGCTCTGTAAAACAAACATCCTTCTAAATATGACCATCTAGCAAATAAAATAGCATAAATAATATCTCCTAGATAACTATGATGCAGCAAGGAACAATCAGCTTTTCCTTATGTATGGCAGATTTTTAAATTACTTTTTTTCAGGTCTTTTCAATATCCTGAGTAAATGTGATGAATTTGAAATTACCACTGTCTTAATCAGTTTCAAACAAATAGGAAACTGTCCATCATAGCTGTTCCTGTAAATAAGCAACTTTTTGCCATCCTTCATACAAGCATTAAAAACACTCTAGCCTGTCCTCAGTAAGGGACAGCCAAGTAATGCAGAAGGAAAAGAAGACATAATTTCTGTCAAAATGCATTTGTCTTGGAATGAAGGAACAGAAGAATGTGCTATAACCTGATAAGGATTAGAGGTGAACTAGATTTTTAGATCTTCTTGTAGATGGTCCACATGGTTAGTGAAATAACTTTTAATGACACAGCTGCACTACTGTTTTCTACAGCATAGTCAGACTTTTTAACGGTAGGCTCCTCATTTTTTTCCAAGTTACTGCACAATAATTTGACTTCCAAGACTTATTTATTGCACAGTATTTAAGTCTCAAGATAAACACATAGAAAATTTGGAACACCCAATTAAAGAACACCTCTGAAATTTAAGTAAACTTGCTTACCGTAACACACATCTTTTTAAGGCAGCATTCTTGTCTTTTTATTAAGAGCACTTTCAGAGTTCATACAGTTCTTTGTTCAATTCTCATCTATTTACAGAAATGAAAAGTATTTCGTCTTTTGAACAAGAACCTCCTTCACAATCTTGTAGATGATTCTGTCATTGAATGAAGCAGAGTTCCTGTAGAAAAATAAATATTATGTAATTATGTAATTTAAGTTAATAAATAAAGTCTTTACTGGGCTTGAAAGTTGGAAAAAGAAAAAAAAAAAGTGGAAATAAGCAGCAGATTTGGAATCACTGATACACCACTCAGACCTTTGCCATATCAACCAACAGAGTACTCACCCATGTTTGCAGTAGGTTACAATCATCCATGGTTGACTTGGGAAGGGAGTACTTTGCCACCTACCTTCATTTATATTTTCTAACAACAGAGGTTGTACGTTCTGGGTTCCATTGCAATTTAAAGAAAGAAACATGCTGTAGTGGCCTTTAACTTTTTTATTTTCTTTGATCGTGACTATTGCTGTCACCTCCTTTTCAGTCTGACCTTGCCAGTGTTCTCCCTTTCCTCTCATTTAGAGTCAAGCCCCTGTCTACTCAGATTCTCTTCCTGTGCCCACATACCCAAGCTTTTTCTTCAGTTCCCATTGTCCTTGTCCAACAACTTCTTTATTGAATTTTACATATCAGCTTTCAGCCCTCTTCTCACATTCATAGTCCAATATCTCGTGCCAGTTACTGAGTTTTTGTACCATTGCCACACAGTTCATTATCATCAGAACTTTTTCTAAAGGAAAAACATTGTATTTTTTCTTTAGTTTCATTCCTACAAGTATCAGAGTTCTTGAAGCTGAGATTTCCCCCTGAAAATTCATCTTCAGGCAGAATTCTGCCAGAAAAAAAAAAATAAAATAATTGCAGGTGCTTACAATGTAGCATGACATTATGAAAAATGTAAACCAGGGCATAACAATGACTGGCACTGAGAACTTCCATAATCAGCCATTCTCCCATATGACATTTTCATTAAGTGCTTTTGTATGTTTACTACCTCATCTCTATGAAAGAAAAATAAATAGAACAAATGTGAATTAATGTGTAGTAGGAATTCACTTACTGAGTTTTCAAAACAGGTAACAGGGATCTTTTGGTTCTTTGTTTCTCCCCAGGTTCAGTAATTATTGTTGCAAATTGTGCTAATGATGTATCTATGATGCACATGTGTAGTGTATGTACTGTAGAACTTTATATGCATTCATAGCTACTGCCTCAAGAGTATTGAAAAACTTGAGTTGAAACAAAACAAGACAAAAAAATGCTCGTGTTCTTCTCCAGAGATGTTTGTCTTTGAGACTGACATGCCTGCTAGAGCAATTACTATCCTCTGCCTACCCATATGTCAACATTCCAAACATACAGAAATTTAGCAAATTTTCTCCCTCCTTAAAAAAAGATGTCATTGTGCCTTTCAGTATTGCAAAGCGTATTTACCATGATAATTCTCATACACAAACCTCACAATAATTTCAGTAGGTTTTACCGTTCTGTCTTTTCTGTATGAAATGATAGATTATCTTTCTACTCCTGGTTTAAAACACTAAAGCTTTCTTGAGAACAAGGAATTCTAGTTTTGAATCTTGCAGACATTTAAGGATCATTGCAAAAATGCATCTTTTACATTCTTACATAGTGTGGTCTGAAAAGAAATATTGTAAGAAATAGGTTTTCTTTCATTTACTCTCAGCAGAAAAATAGGAGAGTTTTAGTAACTAATCTGCTTCATGTTATCTACAAAGATACTAGTTTCTTAAAAAAATTAACATACTTTCATTGCTCACATCCTGGAAAGCTTCACTGATTGCAAAATCAGCTACTGGGGCCATGTTACAGGAAAAAATCAAAAGGAAAGGCATTTTGAGAAATTTGCTTTAGGAAGAAATGGTGGAAAACTTCAGCTTGAGCCTTAACCTGGGGGCTACTGATGATTTCCCCATGAGAAGGCATTGTGTACTATGCTCCACCCTCAGAAAAATTTTTCCTCTTTTAATCAGAAACATAATGAAAATGTCAGATGTTTACATTTGGCATATTTAAGCTTTCTCTACAAAGAAAATTTTGCCTTTTTAACATTACCAACAGTTCACCTAGGAAGAAAGGTCCTTACCAAATCTGCCAACCTATCCTGTAGGCATCCTGTCAGATACAAGAAAAACCATCAGATACAGAAACAAACCCCAACCATCAGGAATAAATATAAATAGCATAACAGGAAAGAGTCCTCACACAATGCTGCTTTTAAGAGATTAACAATCAACTTCCTTGTCTGCCAGTGACCTTCTAACCTTCAACACCCCACCACCATTACCCCACCCCGCGCCTTCCCTGCACCTTGAGACAAAGCAGCTACAGGCAAATAAAATACAAAATTTTGTATGAAAAATTACAAACTTTATCTTATGTTTTACCTAACATTTTCATCATAGGCTTCCTTATTATCTAAGAGTGAATGATCATTCTTTCATCACCTTCTGTGTGCCACTGGTGACTATATAGCCCTCTGGAATATTTCATCTCAGAGTCAACACTGACAAATCATCAGCTTTTCTCCAGCGTTCTCTTGATGCACTACAAGTCTGCCGCTTTTGTGCTGGGTGGTATCAACTCAAAACATGTTCCTAAAATCCAGCATTTGATGTGCCTAATGACCAGGTCCGCCTGCCTGTCTGAATCTGTGCTCACATGTGTATTGCCTGTGTGATGATCCTGTGACTGGGATTTTTTCTCCTTGCCATGATTTAACCCTAGTTGGTGGCTAAGCCCCACACAGCCACTTGCCCACTCCACCCACAGTGGGATGGGGGAAAAGATCAGAAGAGTAAATGTGAGAAAACTCATGGGTTGAGAGAAAAACAATTTAACTGGTAAAGCAAAAGCCACACATGCAAGCAAAGCAAAACAAGGAATTCATTCACCGCTTCCCATGGGCAGGCAGGGGTTCAGCCATCCCCAGGAAAGCCGGGCTCCATCACCCGTAACCGTTACTTGGGAAGACAAACACCATAATGCTGAATGTCCCCACCTTCCTCCTTCTTCCCCCCAGTTTTATATAGTCAGCAGGAAGTTCTATGGCATGGAGTATCCCGTTGGCCAGTTGGGGTCAGCTGTCCTGGCCGTGTCCCCTCCCAATTCCCCGTGCCCCTCCAGCCCTCTCGCTGGCAGGGCCCCAGAACCTGGAAAGTCCTTGACTGAGTATAAACATGACCCAGCAACAGCCAAACCCATCAGTGTGCCACCAACAGTGTCCTCACACCAAATCCAAAACACAGCGCTGCACCAGCCACTAAGGAGAAAACGAACTGTGTCCCAGCTGAACCCAGGACACCCCTATGATTCAAATGAGTGTGCTTTCCTGCCTTGCAGCTTTTCTCCTTAGCAGCCCAGGAGCTGAGAAGCTGGTTGGAGCAGCTTATGTATAGTCTGCCTCTACATCTATAAATTAAATTTATGGATTCATCTATAGGAAGCACTTTGTCTCTGTAGTGCTCCTCTGCCTGTTATATCTAAGGCAAGATTCTGTCTGTGAGGGGAAGGAACAATCTGATGCACATGCATACTTAAGAAGCAAACAGCTACATAGTCCTTGTGTGGGGAGCATAAACCTTCAGTCATTTGCCTATAAATTTCATTTGTATTTTTTTTTCCCTGTAATCTTAAAGTGGTTTTATTTACGGTTATTGTGGTATTTTTTTTCTCTCTTAGGAGTCAGAAATGGGGTATTTTGCAGCCTCTTCCTCTCTACCAGGGAAGTTGTTATATATTCAAGCTTTTGTTACGGCAGCAGTCACTCTGTTCTGGAGCTCTGTCACTGTGCATTGGCCTCAGTGTGCTGTGAGATGTTTGGAATGACATTTATTTGTAGAAACAGAGGATTTTGTCCAGAAAAATTGAAACCTTGATTGCTGTCCAGGTTTAGCAGCAGAAAACATATGGCATTTGTTCTGAATGTTTTCTTCCCCCACAGTCCTAGGTGAGGTTTGAAATGAGCCTTCAGACTGAATACTTCTCAACACATTATGGGGTCAAGGACGTAAAGTAAGTCTTGAAGGCAAAATATTATGGACTCAGAATTTTTAATAAATTTAATTTATTGTCAGCACGAGCTTCTGATCTCTGAATAGGGTATTGACTAAAAAAAGAAAACATAAACAAATAAACAAAATATCACCTCCCCCTTCCTAGCCTAAAGTCCCTTTATTTTCACAGCAGGTTATGCTCAATCCCTCCCTGTCTGTTTGATGCGGCGATGGGCAGTGCAGGAGGTTGGAGTTAAGTACATAATGGTTTCTGTCTGAAATCGGTGCCTGATTTTCCTTTGTTTCCTTCGTTCTTAATGTGCCTGCCTGGCCTGGGTCATCAGTGGGTTTCAGTCCCTCAGAGGTGTCCCTAGCAATGTGGAGTGCCCATAGGCTACAGTCCCTCAAGGGTTTTCCCAAGGCATGACTTGCCTGTGGGTTGAAGTCCCCTATGGATAACACCTTTTGGCATGGGAAACTTCCTTCAAAGAGTGCCTCTGGCTCTGTTTCCAACCGCCTTCAGCAGCGCATCTCCAGCTGTCTCTTCAGCCCTGTGCCTCCAGCCATCTGCCTTCATGAGCATCTTTCTCACCCTGGTGGCTATAGGATTTTCGTAAATAGGTTGGAGCTGGGGTGCCACCTCCTAACCTGCCTGGCTGCAGTTTTGGCATGCCATGTGTTGCTGTCACCAGTTCCAGAGGTGACTGGCCTGGGCTGTGACTGCACAAGGCAGCTCATGGCCTCTGTCTGCAGAGCTGCCCACCATAGCCCCCACTACTGAAACCCTGTCATGTGCATCCCGTGTGACAAGTACAGCTGAAAGGCCAAGCTCTGTGCTCTGTTGGTGTTTTGATAATGTATATTCTCTTTCAAGCTCAATGAACATGTTAGGAAGGTATCTGTAAATTAAGTTCTCTGTTATTCTGTCTTAAATCCTTATTTTCTTTTCTAAGAAATATTTGGCAGTGGAAGCATTCCTTGGAAAAAGGAGTATTAGCATGTTCATGTGTGCATGTACACATGCTTTCCGTCTTTGTCACTATCTGACACAGTGGAATCATTGCATTTGTTTCTGTTGTTTGAAGCTCTGAAGGGTCACGACATATCCTTCAGACTTCCTTTTTATTGCTTGATCAATGGAGATAAAGCCACGGTCAAGTGTAAAATGATATTCATGTACCTTCTGCCAAGAAAGGAAGAAAAAAGAACAAAGGAGAGAGAGAAGTTTTTCTGATAAGACTAAAATCAGAACAAGATTGCTTTTGATAAAAAATTGATGAAGAGGCATTCACTGCTTCCAGGAGAAAACATTTGTGAAAACAATTGGTATTGGAAGCTTTTTATAAGGCATGCAAAAAAACTTCATTTTAATATTTATCACTTGTGAAATAGATAGGCAGCTTCTGCATGATGAGGTCATGAAATACGAGATTGGTTCAGGCAAATTCATTACTTTTTTTTTTTTTTTTCCTGTTTTGATATTAGTCTGCCTCTTTCCAACTTTATATAATGTAATTTTTCTGTCATCTTTTATAAAATAGTTGACTGCCCATCTGGTATGAGAGTAGGTATAAAAATATCTTTCAGAGCAAAGAGGGCCTAAGTTAACACACTAAGAGTCAGTATTTGTAAACCATATTTGAAATAAGCTTAGTAAGATCAATCCTCTTCTATGGATTTGTGTTAAATTACGTTGAATGGTGCCAGGGCAGTCTGCCCTATTCAGTTTTTTAAAAAACCATTAAATAGACCTTAAGGGTTTAAATCAATAAAAGAAATTACTTACATAGGTATTCAGTAATATTCTTATAGAATTCTTGTGTCATGTGGCACTTGATTTTATGTCTAATTTAAATAAACGGGAAAAAATACAAAATTCAAGAGCAGGGGAAGAATAGGGTTCCATGAAACAGAGGTGCCTCATCCATAAAAAATTGCACCACACTGTATTACTGTTCAGTTTAGACATTAGCAGTGCAGGTGCTCTCATGCTTCTTAGTGCTTTTTGGAATTTTCCTGACACATTGCAGGGCTACTACAATAATCAAATGCTTCAGGTCAGATCAGAATACCAGCTGTGGTGGGGACTGTCAGCCATGTGCAATCGCTGGTACCAGAAAAAACTTTTTGGTGAGAGGAGAAACTTCAAAGGCTTGAACTGTTTAGGTGGGAGAAAACCAGCGAAGGACATGATAAAAATATATAAAATAACAGCTATAAAGTGACTATAGATTAAAAATCTTCATTCCACTTTTTTGTGTGCATGATGTAGTGGGAGTTTATAGTATGAGTGCTGTAGTTTGAGAACAAGCATCATTATGGCTACCATGTTGACAGGCCCATCGGAAATGAAAGCAGTAGGTTTCCTAAAAGTTTCCATTTGTGTTATAAAACTATGTATCTGTGTATAAATAATAAAAAAATCTAGAAAGGCTAGGAAATTAATGGATCCTCATACTTACATTGCAGGTGTTAGGTAAAAAAGCCTTCCATGGTCAAATTTTGCTGCAACAGCCTTCTGCAGGGTTTCTTTTAATTTTCCCTTATAAGTAATTGATAGTGAGTGAGGGAGACCTTTACGGCTGATGCACTGTGGCAATTCCTCTCTTCTCATCAAATTACTATTAGACAGCACACCAGTTCTTTAACTGAAACTTTTGTCATCCTATTCCTTGCTGCCTCAAAATTCTTCCTGCCAAAGTATAATATTTAGTAGTCTTTAAAATTACAAAAAACAGTGTTAAGCAATAATATTAAAACTAAAAATGGTCTTTTCTTGCAATTAAAAGCACTGTAGAGTGAAAACCATTACACTTCCTTTGATGAGGAAGGTGTTTGAAGAATCTGTTTTGCAGCTCAGAGAGAAAAGACATCTCACAGGATGTTAGGAATTTATTTAATTAATTAGTGATGTTTTACTGAATACTAGATTAAATATTAACTTGGAAATGTATGTAAATGTCCTGAGTAGAAAGAAAGAGCTGCCCCTCGGCTTCAAGCATTTGCATATGTTCATTTAGAGAAACCTTCAAGTGTAACTTAAATATGTATAACTATGTTTTCATCTCTGTTACTCACTGATTTGTGCAACTTGTGGAGCACAGGTTAAAATTGGCTTCTTTTTTTTTTTTTTTTTTCTCATGAGAAGACAACTTTTAATAGTGAATTGCATCATTTTGTCTTTGTGAGTATATCAACACTGCCTGTGTAAGTGGTGCATCAGTGATTGTAGTAAGCCAAGCTAAGACAAATCTGGTCTACATGCATTTTTGCTCTGCATACATACATCCTGGGTGGTGGAGGCTGACAGAGGATTCCTCATAGCACAAGGTGTCTGCTGTGCCACAGCTCTTGGGGTACTGATGTATTGTGATTAAGACAACATTGAATGGAAGTTTTTTAAGGGTTTGGAAAATATACCTTTTATACCCTTTTTAGTTTATTTTTCCTCAGGAGCAATGAGGGAATTGTCACTGGTCGTTGCTGGCAGAAAAAGACAGCACAAGTTTACAAGTATATTAGTCTCATCTTTAAGAATACTGACCCCCTGTAGTAGAATCTGTATGATTTTTCAGGATTTTTGGAAAGGTTTTTGTACATAAACCTTTATAGAGTAAATTGCCACAATTTTAGAAGTGCCTTGTGGTTATATCTTTAAACATGATAAATAGCAACAATTTTGGATATTAAAAAATTTCAATAGAAACATAGATTATTGCTAATTAATAAATAAAAGAAAATCAGATGCAGTTAATATGGTTACACTTAATTAAAACATATGATTTGCCTTACCACTTGTCTTAATTTTGCAATAATTTTACATGTTACTTCTAAAGATCTGTGTTAATACATTACATGTATGTACAGGTGATAACAGACAGTTGAATGTCTGAGTTCACAAATGACCATTAAGCTGTGTTCATGTCCCTTGTGAAATCTAATGAACTAATGCTTGTTAGCTTAACTTTCCTGGATAATTCAAGGCAGAGATGTCAATTAAATGAGGGTCTCTGTGCTGAGATTGGCAACAAGAATACAATTTAGTGATTTGGCCTGATACATTTTAGTGTGAGAGATGCTACAAAATCAGAACATTTTGTCTCCTATATTTCTACAAGTCAGTTATATCACACAGCAGTAGCCATAGGTAGCAACAGCAGCTGTTTGGCTGTAGGTACTAGGTTTATTCTGGTTTGCACATTTCTACAGGGAGGTGTTTCAATGCTCCTTCTCAGGCCCATGTTCAGATTCCAGTCACATGTTTCTCACTGCCCACCGTCTTTGTATCATCTTCCACAGAAACCCAACTGCCTGGTTTCATAAACATCTTAAACCACCACAAAACAGGATCTAATGCCAAATTCACATCTACCCAGTCCATCCCTGGCCAGCTAATCCGTGGGGACACTTATGATAAGGGCATAAAATAACTGCCTAGGTGCAGATACTTCCCCCGATTTAGCATCTCCATGCAAGCATCTAAGCCCTTGTGTTTCCTGCAAGACATATGAATACTGCCATTAGCCGATGTATCACAATTGCAATGTTAGCAAATGAGTCCTAGGTTAAATCATGCAAGTAGCAGAAAATATAAAGTAATAGCAACAAAAAAAAACATTTCTATTGTTTTATTTTTAAAAAACGTAAGTTTTTTACAAGTCCAAAAGATTGAGGAAAGCTTTTGTCTTTGCATCATACTTTACAAATTTGAACCTTTCTTACCAGAGTAGCAAATTAATTTCAGTCTCAAGGATTCTAGGCTGAAAACCATCATCTCCCAGTTGTCTAAATCTTTGTGTTTTTCCAAGGGTGCCAGATAAAGTCAGCATCTATAATGACAGCTGTTTCCCAGATAACCTGTACCTTGAGCCTTCTAGATCCTTTTAGATCTATTGGCTATGTCCACACAGATGCCTTCCAACCCCTTTCAAAATGGACAAGTGCCCTAAGGCAGCTTGTATTCATGAGTGTGAGTGTGCAGCTTGTTGGAAGGTGAATATGCAACTTGGGTGCAGCCTTTCCAGAAGCAGATAAAGTAGTGCTAGAAGCTGAAGAGATGCAGCTTAAGCCCAATGGAGGAATCCCTCATTCCTGCTTGTTTCATGTGAAGGCCACATCCTGCCATATCTAGAAAGCCATGTTGAACTGGCTGTCTTTTGACAAACAGTATCCAAAACCTGAGCAATTATCTTAATTATATGCAGATACATGCCTTGCATCCTTTGGCCTTATTTGTTGCTCCCTCTCCCTCTCAGACACAGGACAAGTGAAAGCAGAAATTGGTAATCTCTTATCAACCTAACAGTATTGAAAATCTTATTTTCTTTGTCAGTTTGCTGTATTAAAATACTTGCATACATTTAATTCTTCTACTTAAAAAAAAAAAAAAAAAAAAAAAAAAAAAAAAAAAAAAAGTAGAGGAATTCTTGCTGGTACAGATTTACCTGAAGGTGTGAAAGGCATGGATGCTCTGGAGTATGACGGGCTAGAATCCAATTAAACTGAATTTCAGTCCTCTACCTGAATTAAAAAAAAAATACACAATTCCGTTGGTAAAAACATAGGAAGGTTCCCAGATCTGTGGCCCTCCTTATCTGCTCAAACCAGCCCATCCCTGTTTCCCCTACATCTTTTCTGTTTTCAGATCCAGTGGTCACTTGTTTGAAGAAAGGAGGATAATTTGTGCTATACTTGCAAGGGTTTCAGTTTTGCATCCTGTTAATTGCAACCAGCCAACTCTAGCATCATTTGGGTGGACACTGATAAAAGGATGTGAATATAAACTCTGCATTGCTCTTAACTGTGTGCTTCTAAACATGCACATGCTGTCATTGAAATCACTTCAGAGCTTTTCTCACTCAAGGCAAAGAGGATAAAAACAAAAGGGGGGGGGGGGGGGGGGAAGGTGACTTTGTGCTTGTCATTGGCATGAATGTTTTCGGTCATTTTTTGAGAGGAACCAAAGTTGAGGCTGGACAAGTTTGAAGAGGTTTAGGAAGCTGAATTTATAGCATATGTACCACAGATTACAGTCTTGACCCTTACAGGGATAAAAGCAGTATCAGCTCTTGCTTCTCAGTAAGATGAAAATTCCAGCATTGTTAAAGCTGGTCACTGGCTGAAGTCAAAGTATTCTCACACCATGAAACAGTAATTAATACAAAGAGGCACCGTGAGTGTAAGGGTTGTGTCTTACCCATTTGGAGTATCCATCCACTCTGCTGAAAAGCGTACTAAGAGATAGGGACGACACTTGCTGTGGTCTGATGTGACAGTCCCTGTCACAAAGAGCTAGAAGCTGTGCTGGTAGCCTCTGCTTTTTCTTACTGAAGTGTGACAATCATTGGTATTGTCTTTTTTTTTATTTTTTTTTTTTCTTTCCTTCCTTTTATTGTATGGTTGAATTACTTGTTTGCCAGCTTTAAAATGTGTCTGTACAGTACTGTTTGTTCAACTCTTAGAGAGATGATTTCCAAGTCCAGGCTTACGAAGCTTAATTTCCATTGCTACAGAAAGTTCAGAGGAGTTTGTATGCTTTCTTGGCACAACTGTTAACAAGGCAATTGTTTTTTAAATAATAGTTTTTTTAAAAAACGGATTTTTAGTGGAGCTAGCTGAGTGAACCAGGTCTGATCCTCTGAAGAAATCACTATGGTGGTTTTACTAGATACACCAGTAAAAAGTAGTAGTGGAATATTGCTCTAAACCCTCATGAATCTTCACCTTGTAAGAAAAATGGCCAACTGATACTTTAAACAAAAGTGGTTTATTTCTGAACAGAAGGCAGCATACATTTACTAATCTTTACTTAGTCTTTCTATGGTACCTTTATCTGTTTCCTTCAGTCTCTATAAACCTAGATAAATGTATCTTCCAGCAAATCACTGCATAAAAGTCTGTGACTAGCCAGTTGTTGTAGGCATCAATTTTAATAAAAGTATTACCTTTAAATAACAGTATTATGTGCCCTTCAGATAATCTGAAATATGTCTGCTGATGTATCGTGGTTAACCCAGGCCAGCAACCAAGCCCCGCACAGCTGCTCACCCACTCCCCCCACAGTGGGATGGGGGCAAGGATCAGAAGAGTAAATGTGAGAAAACTCATGGGTTGAGAGAAAAACAATTTAACTGGTAAAGCAAAAGCCACACACGCAAGCAAAGCAAAACAAGGAATTCATTCACTGCTTCCCATGGGCAGGCAGGGGTTCAGCCATCCCCAGGAAAGCCGGGCTCCATCACCCGTAACCGTTACTTGGGAAGACAAACACCATAATGCTGAATGTCCCCCCCCTTCCTTCTTCTTCCCCAGCTTATGTACTCAGCATGGTGTCCCATGATATGGAATATCCCTCTGGCCAGCTGGGGTCAGCTGTCCTGGCCGTGTCCCCTCCCAATTCCCCGTGCCCCTCCAGCCCTCTCGCTGGCAGGGCCCCAGAACCTGGAAAGTCCTTGACTGAGTATAAACATGACCCAGCAACAGCCAAACCCATCAGTGTGCCACCAACAGTGTCCTCACACCAAATCCAAAACGCAGCGCTGCACCAGCCACTAAGGAGAAAACGAACTGTGTCCCAGCTGAAACCACAACATGATGCCTTTGGTGGGAGCTCAGAATTAGACAATCAAGGTGCGTCTGCACTAGTGTCTTGGTTTGAAATAGAAGTTTTCTTTTGAAATGGATCTCCTAATCATCCCCTTTATGTTGTTTTGGTTTGCATCATGGAGCATCCTCAGGGCAAATGAAGTAGATGGCTTTTGAAGAAAAGTAAACAGAGGGATGAATTTCAGGACTTTACCTACTACACCCTAGTTGCAAAGAGTGTGCAGTCATTAAGACGAGACTAAATGTAATCTAAACAAAAAACCCCACTAACAACCCCAAAGACCTTAGCCCCAAAACTTCGGTGTGCATGTCAGGTCCTCAATACCAACCGTATTGCTCTGGAGAGCTGCTTCTTTTGGTCTGTGTAAGTTAGGTTGCTTGCTTGGCTACTTGGTAATGCAGACAGCCTGACTGACCTGACGAAACCTTGGTCTCAGGAAAACTTAAAATTTTTTGAAGCCTTGCCAATGAATTTCACAGCACATGTCCCTTCTCCATGAATGCTCATAGATTCCCATTCTTCCTGTATGTGTTTTCAGAATCTGAATCTTGACCTGAATCCAAATTACATAATTTCTCTTCCACATGAAAAGATCTGAATATTCCAGATTTTTTAGGTGTCACAGTAAGAGTTAGAACATATCTGTGACACACCTTTAAAAATCATGTCGTATGTTACAAACTGAATGTATGCAGAAGAAAGACAGGCGTGATACAAAACCCTTCAAATTAACTTTCAGGAACCTTGTTTTTCTGAATAATCTATGCTTTCCTAACTAAATCTGAATACTGAACTTCTCTGTCGTAGCTTGATGCTATATCACTGAAGATATTGATCTTAAAATTGAGTGGCCTCAGGGGGTAATTGAAGATTTTTTTGCAGGTAAGGATAAAAGCACACTCTTAAAGCAGGTTTCCTTTATCTTTTTTATGGGTCATTATTCTCCTGTTCTGATGTTCAAAAACATCTGTCATCTGTGACTCAATGAGGCTTTCTCACCTCTCTTTTATAGTAGTACTTTTAATATACAGGTTAGTTATTTAGCAGAATGAGTCTGGATTCACATTTATGTCATGGTCACCATTTATCCTAGACATTTTTTGAAAATTTGCACAGATTACTTAAAAGTAAAAAAACAAAGGATCTATTAATTCTAATAACAAATTTTAGTTGTTTATATTATATCTTCTTAGCATTCACGTTGTTTCTCCATGTGTGTTCTGCCTTCTAAAACAAGATATGATTGCATATGGGATGGGAAGGAAAGAGGTAACAAATTATGCTCACATGTACTGGATGCAGGGATTAATTTGATATATATTTGTTTTCTGATATGGCATATATCTTGCATCTAGGGATTGTGAAGAGTCTATAAGCTGTCTACCTATTTTGTAACATGCCTAACTATACCTTTAGCAAATTCTTCCCAGCCTCTTCTACCCAAAAGTAAAATCCAGTTAGATACGTAGCTGTGCTGCACGATATTGCACTGTATGGATTTTCCCAGTGCCCAGATGGTTTGTTTATCCTGCTGGGATAGTTTTGGTAGGCCTATCCCAAAAATCAAATCTAAGACCATTTTCACAGAGCATAGTAACTGTTAGGTTGAAAGCAAGGCTCCAGGTATAATTAGGGGAAGCTCTGGAAAAGATTTTTCTTACCCATTTTTATACTAGTGGGTTAACAAGTTACCAAGTAAGCCCGCACAGGATGCCCACTAGGCTTCGTTTATGGCTGCTGTCATAGCAGCTGCTCAATCTGATATATAGATGCGTGCACTGGGATAAGTAGAAGACCAAAGTGCTCTTTGGTTGAGATGTTTAGAGGTGCTGGCCATAAAGCATGGGAAAGACATCTGTGAATGACTAGTTGAAGCAACTGAAATAAATATTTATAGCTATTATGCTTTTGTTGCACCCGGCAATAAATTTATATGAAAATTCACTTTCCACAGTGCAATATGAACTATACGTAGGAATTCTTTCAGAACTCTTTGGTGAAGGGAATTTCCCAAATTCCTTTCTGCAACCCTACAGCTGCCACCATAGTCTCCCCCCACATCAGCACGAGGGACCACTGAAGTCTGTAGGATATTTTCAGAGGTCTGCGTAGTAAGCGACTCCCCACTTCTTCAAATACAATTTGTGTCTCATTTATGTCCTGGCACCCCACTTCTATGCCTGTTCCTCACATGCTCAGTAATGCTTAATGTACCTGTTAAGTGGAGAACTGTTACCAGATTGGCTGCTTCTACCTGACTGAGAAAAATTAAAGAAGAATTCAATAAGAATAGGAATTAAGAATTAACTCTACTGTTAATCAAACAACATATAGTCCCCAGTCCTGAGGCCATGCTGCACGCTGCAGACTGCTAACAGTGCTGGTTTATGAAACCTTTTCTGAGCTTAGTACCTTTTGTCACCATTTAACCCAGAAAAAAATCTGTCCAAAATATAATTCATTGAAGCATTTTACACTATTCACTTGTTACTTTTTATTTTTTGGTGTGGCTTTAGAAGAAATCAGAGCAATGGAAAACATGATCCGTGCTTGGTAAATAACAAGCTTTCTTATTTTCTGTCTACAACTGGAGATAAGTTTAGAGAGTGTAAGTTCTGTCAGGTAGTTCAGAGCAGAAGATGGAATAATAATGAGGTGCACTCAACTGCATTTAGGAGGCAAGCAAGCAGTCAAAAAACTGAACTGTATTCATTTTTAATTTAGTATTATAAACTTTTCATTGATCTGTTACTTTCTATACAGACATAATAAATTGCAATTTTATAGGTTGTTCTTAGTGCATAGCACATGAAATTACAAGAAGGAAAAATGTTCATTTACTGAGAAGAAAGTTTCATGTGAATTTAGTGTTCATTTGACTATTTCTCTTCCATTTTATAACAGCATGATATGTTCATAATGTCACTGTGGAGATACTAATAGCTTTGTAAACATAATATCAAAAAGTTTGGCTGCCTTCTGTGTCTTTTGCAGATCGTTATGCAGAGTTTTAAAGGGAATAACAATAATCTAAGCAGGTATATTAATGTTGCAAACTGTCTCATGTGTTGCCAGTAAAACATTTTTATTTAGTTTAAGGATTAATTTATCTTTCAGGAATTTGTGCTGCAAGGCCTACATTTAAGGAAAGTTATCATATTAATGATGTCATGGTATTAGTAATGCCATTTGGAAATATGTATATAGCTTTGCTAAGGTCTTTGATTGTTTCCAATAATAATAACCCTGCAGAATTCCTAACTGAAAGTGATGTCTGTGTTCCCTCCACTAAGCTAGAAATTGACGTTGAAGTTTTGTGTCTTACAATGTGGAAAAGATGGAAATGAATCATAAAGTGATTTGTAAGTGAAGGAATAGAGGGAATTCTGACTTACTTTAGATGTAGTGTCAGAAAGTTTAAGTACTATTGTTTGAATGCATTTGCCTTTCCACCAAATTATGAACACATTAATGAACTAGTCAGTATAAACTTCCAAGTCTTGTATTTCTCTTTTAAAGAGCATCATTCAGAGCAGAACCTTTCTAATGTATGATCTACTGTGTTATGCTATAAATCAGAGGTTTTTATTTTTCTAGTTAAGGCTTCCTGCTACATGGGCAGGACCATTAGCTCCAGGAGCTGTAATCATACTGTATCTACTTATTTCCTCCTGTCCAACTTCCATTGTTCTTTTTGCTAAGAAATACTGGAATCTTAATTTGAATGTGTATGGATTTAATCCCTTTTGTATGGCGTTACATTAAAAAGTACCTGATAGAAGCTAAGTAGCAAGCAGTTGTCATAGTGGATATATCATGTTCCACATGGAAATTCAAAGCAAGAGTAAGATTTATGGGTTTAAGTTAATGTCTCAGAACTTTTAGGGTTATCTTTCCTTACAAGGTGCAGATGGAGTACCTGTATCACACCTGGCACTTGTATATGGGACAGAGTACAGAGGTCTTCAGAAAGTTTGGTCTCACAGGGAGAGAAAATATAGAGCAATATATACCAATATTAATCCTATGCTTACTGCTTGCTTGAATCCTGATTTATCAATTGGAAAACACAGTCAGGACTGCAACAACCTCACAGAACATGGGTGTTTCTCTACAGGAGGTTATCAAGTGGTCCTGATTTGTTACGGAGGAACCTTTCCTGGATTCCACTAAACTTCACATGTCTATGTAAACATAATTATCTTGCCTTTTGCTCTACCATTATCAAACAGTAACAGACAAACCCTATACCGTACTTACAGTACTGTAATACCAGATTAGATCTTTTTTATATGAAAAGATTTCTTTGATTTTAATGCTGTTGTATTTGGGGATGAAAATTTCAGTCTTCAGTGTGTCAAATTAACAAAAATTTGTAGGCATTACAACTCATCAGTGTGAGTTACTTTATCAGTCCCTAAAAAGAGTCCAGAATGTATTGTATTCAGTGTGGGATTGGAAAAATTCTTGACAAGAAACAGTTTATTACCTTATGCCTCAATGAAGGTGAGGTTTTAGTAAGTTACCTGCAAAGACTGGCAGTACTTAAAAAAACAAACCATAAGCATGTGGAAGAGAGAGAGTAGTAAAGAATAAAGTCAGAAGCTCTATTTTATAAATAAGATATATTGAACATTCTAGGAACACCAATTTAAAGAAATCCCCAGGTTTTAGATTTCTCTGAAGAAGGTTTTGCTTTTTTATAATGGTAATGTCTTTCAGATACATTGGCTTAGGTTTTGATTGCAATCCTAAAGCACACATTTCAAACACTGATTTAGCCATCATCTTTTTTTCCTTTTTTTTTGTCTTCACTTGATTTGTTTCAGGGCCCAGAAGTGATTTTTCCCAACACATGAATCAGCCCAAACTTTAGGCTTCTGTGATGGAGAAAAAGTTTCCATTAGCAACATGTGAATGCAAAAATCTCATCGTTCAGGAGGCATCTTCTAGAGCAGGATGTGACTGGGAATCAGTCTGTTACCTTCCACACATGAACTTCTGCTCTCTGGGATGTATGTTTGGACAGCCTAACCAGGATCTGCAAACTCTAAAGGATGTGAAAATTGGAACTGCAGCAAGTTTTTCGGCCCCACCAGAAACTATTGGGAAAAAAAAAAAAAACTTATATCTGAGAAATACTGAAAGATAATGATTGCCTTAAAGGTAGCTTTTGATGAGGAAGAGGTCTATGCATGTACTTCACATATAGCAAGTCACTTAAATGGTTCACATACATTTTTTTTTAATTAATTTGAGATCTAACTGCACTATCATGCATTCTGAGCTGATATATGATGCATAGTTAGGAGGCACCTGGTAGCTAACCTGAATTAACCACTCGATGAAATCCACCTAGAAATCCTTTGCTTATTCTCTTCTATTGTTAGCTTGCCATAACACACCACACAGTCACTAATTTAATAGAAGCAATCAGATACATTTTCTAGTGTATTATTGAAACTGTAGCTGCAATTAATACCTTTTTAATATTTTACGTTACTATCCAGAAACTTGAGGGAATTAATCCAAAAATAATTTTGGCCTAATAATGACTTCTTAATTTTCCATATTGAAAAGAGTTGGAAAAAATACATTCTTTGTTCACTTCTTACCCGTAAGGCTCTGAAGTTTCTAACCTTCAGGAAAATTCAGCAGATACACTGTAATTCCAAATTTTTTTCCTTTATATAGATATCATGGACTGTGATTATATCTTTTCAAAAGGAGAAAGTCTGGGCATCTTTGCAGTTTCTGGAGTATTTAATTTGTGTAACATGACAAATAAATCAGTAGCAATGACCAGTCATCATGTTTCCATGTCTTGTATGAAGCCTATTTAACATTCTGTGCACTTTTCCCCATCTTAGATCCGCAGCCCAGGAGTCATTGGCAGAGATACCCTGCCACTCAGAGCTGCAGTGGAGTCACTGAATTTTAATAACTTACCTTTCATTCGTGAACCAGGAGGGCAACGAATGGAGAATGTCTTGGAGGAATAGGTGTGCTTTGGGCTGGTGGTTTTCTGTGATCATTGCAGTCAATAGTATCATGAAAATCCTGCCACCAGTTTCTTATATTGGTGTTTGGGATGCAAAGTTCCACAACAGTGGACTTGCAACTGAAAAGTAAAGCGAGAGCTGCAGTCTCACTTTTGTGGGTGAGATGATCCAGTCAAGTGTACCTGTTTTGTAAAGGACCTTTCACTGTGAAGTTTTCTGATTAGCTTAAATTCAAAGCTACATTCTTTATGACGCCCACTGAGGTAGCGTAAGACCTTGCCACCTCACATAGCTGCAGGTGGTGAGAAAACTGACAGGTCAAATATCTCTTCAGTGGCTTCCATCTAAATGCTGCACTTTCATACAAGATTCATCTCTTCCTTAAGTGTCCACAAGTACAAAATTCTCAAACTCTTTCAAATTTAGTCTTAACCTAAATAGATAGTTCAAAACTTGGCACTCTTCAGTTATCCCTGGACTTGCTAATGGGATAAAATACAAAACACAGATACAAATTTAAGGGGGGTGGAAAGGAGAAGGTGAAAAACCCCAACAAACCAACAAAAAACCCATAACACAAGGAAGCCATAATTAGTGTGGCTTATCTGGGAAACAATACATTTGCATGTTTAATGTATCCATCTTCATTAACTATCATTAGAGAAGTTTCAGTTATCATATCACATTAAGAATGTCATATCCTTATTTTAAAAGGAGTTTTGAAGATGTATTGTACCATTTCCTCTTAAACCAAGGCAATTTTATGATATTCCAACATCTTAATATGCCAAAGGCCTGCCTCCCATCCACCAGTGTTTGCCACTGGTTGTGTTAAACTTGTAATGATTCTATGTCACTCATTAGCATCTGGTTACTTTCAGCTGTTACCTACTGCATTGAAAACTCCTGTGCACTCCTTCCTTGATTTGCTGCAATAGTCTGTCTTAGGAACTCTGCTAGTGGTCCTTAAAATTATGCTAGGTTTTGGATTTAGAAAGCAATAGATCCTTTTTTATAGCATATTTTTTATCTTTCATTTTATTCTACTTCTTTGGCATGGTCAATATTTAAACTACTGCAAGAACTGATTAGCTAGAGATTTTAAAAATTAGTGTACAAATACTCTAAGTCAGGGGTCCTCAAACTACAGCCCGCAGGTATTTACAGAACACCCCCCCCCCCCCCCCCCAGCGGGGGAGGGGGGGGGGAAACCAAGCAGCCACAGATGACCTCCTGCCACTTCATCCACACATCGGCCCCTGTTTAAAAAGTTTGAGACCCCCTGCTCTAAGTGAAGGGTTTTCTTTTTTTTCATCACATTTATTTGAATATATGTTGCTTTCAATAGTAGATCTATTTTTCCTTCTATTTCTAGGCGTTGCTTAGCATCCATAATATTCTGAATACTAAACAAATACAGTAATGTATAACTCTGAAAATGCTGAAAAGGCAAACTGAAGTAAAATATAGATATATTCCTCAGCATCATAAAATAGCAAGTAGTTTCTGATTGCTGGAATTTAACTGCTGAGTGGTCTAACTTGGGCCCAGTGGTGCACTGGCTTTTTCCCTTGCCCCATGCAGAGCAATATTTAGTTCACTGCCACTCAGCAGACAGATTTCTCACGAATGGGTGGCAATATCAGACGAGCGTGGTGATTTGCTTCATTTTTTTAACAGTGGTTAATCTTCCCTTCAGATTTCCTCTTGCCATGACCTGCAGAAGACTCTCCAAGCCCAAAAGCGTATTTGTTTTTTCTTTCTGTATCAGCTGGTTAAATAACAAATGTTAAGCCTTGCAAATCTTGCTTCCCATTTCTTAGACCGTCATGGCTCAACAGAATGTTAATACTCTATCTGTATTTTTTATTGTAGGTAGTCTTTGCTTTCAAGTTCATTAATACTTCAGCTTTTGCTCCCTATGCAGTAAAGGAAGTTGTTGTTGCTTTCTACTTCTTGCTTTTTTGAATCATTGGTCTGTGATCAGGGAATGAACATAGTGGTTTTTTTCCAATTGATTTCCTTTCTATGTCTGCTTCTTTTAAGACTTGGTCTCTGTCCTTGGGTTGTGAAAGGGTTACAGCAATAGTAAAGTGATGTTTGTTGGGCTTATTTTTCTCTCACCTGGGAACTTCATATGCCTTTTTTTTTTCCCCTGTTTAGAAGGTAGAAGGTCACCTTTAATGTCTTTTTACACATTTTATCCATGGAAAAATATTTTTCCAATAAAGTTGATGTGTCCTCTGTACTTTTATATGGGTCCTATTGGTTTTAAGAGATGTATTGTGTTGTAGGTACTCTGGGGAGCTTTTGTATTGTTTCAGTGATTCTGCAGATTAATGAACAAAAATGTTCCCCGTGTTTTCCCATCTGATATTGAAATGCAGCACAGTTAAGAAAAAAACTAACTGGAATGACAACATTTTGATTCTTGTTGATCATTCCTAGAAGTTTAAAATACCTTTTATTGAGCATTTACCTTGTGTGATTCTCATACTGAGTGGCATCAGGCAGTCTATTATCTGCTTAATCTAAATAGGCAGCAATTAGGCAAACTGTTATTGTTTTCACTCTATAGCCCCCAGGGATTCATGGGCAAAGATGTGCCTTTCCAGATAACAGGAAAAGTTTGAACTGGATCTTAGGTAGTGAAGTATGAAGAATTGCTTTTTGAGTTTTGTAGGCAATAAAAAAACCTCGTAACACCTAAAAAACCCAAACTGGTGTTTAAGACAAAATGAAAATATTTCAAATTCCTTTTCAAGACAAAACACCACAAGAAATTAGCTTTTTTACATTCATATCCAAAGTTCTGAATTGAAGCTATTCTCTGCTCTAGTGTTTCTTTCAATAAAACATTTCAAAAATAAAGTATATTGCACTTCAGAAAATATAATATGACTTCTCTAGTGGGATATGTATTTGCTAGATGGAGAACACTTTCAGTATTGATGTTACTATCCAAATATGTTGTCAAGAAGACAGCAAGCAGAAATCTGTCAGAATAGAGGGTTTCAGAGTTATTGGAACACAGTCATGCTTTCCCTCTTCATAATTTAACTCAGTTTCCTGAAGTGATCTTCTAGTTAACGCACAGCTGACAGCACCAAAGGGTGTTGCATTAATTACTCAGGATGTGCTGATTCAGCCTTTTGAAATTCAACTTGACAATTCAGGAAAAAATATGAAAACAATAGGTTTGAATGAAAAAAAAAATATTAATCTGCTATGAATTCATTTTTCCAAGTTGGCCAAAACCCAATCTGTCTAAAGAACCAGTCCTTAATATTTACTTTCATCACTTCTGGATCTTCCCAGCTCCCTTTGCTCTAGTGCAAGAAGATACTTCATAATCTACAATATATACACTTGCAGTATTTCCCTTTGGAATGTGGATCACAGGCATTAATTTGGATCAACAGATAAGACAAGACAATATCTCTAGAATCATTAATAATAGATATTCTCAAAAGAAATTTTTCCTGAGGAGTAGAACAAATGCATGAGGAAAATGAAAGTGACATTGACATAAACAATTGTATCTTAGATTTGTGTTACATCAGTAACCTCAGGCAAAACCTAAACATTTACAAAAATAGTTTGAATTCTACCTCATTTCTCAGAGAAAAAAGCTGCAGTCCTAGCCCATCTACCATCTATGAAATGTAGTCTGCTATAAAACATTAATCACCCTAATTCTGGGAAACTGCTTGGTGATATTCTTATCCAGGTCTCTTCACAAATAAGATACGATCACAAACCTCTTCGGTTTTTTTTCTTTTCTTCTTTGCTTTCTGCTGTCTTCTCACTCTTCCCCCGCCCCCCCCCCAAAGATTGAGAATTACTTTCCTCCTTTAAACACAAACTAAATTCAAATCTAATGTAGTCAGAAACAACATTACAAAACTGACGATTTGGGACTCCATGTTTATTGCTGCTCAGTGACTTCCAGATCAAATATATTTGGTGTACAAAACAAATGATGTTGTTTGTTTTTCCTAACTGCTATCTTTGAAAATTTGTCCTGGAATCTGCTAATTAAGCTTTAGTGTGTCTATGACCTATACTATCATCATAAGTACTGATGTTCAATGTTCCAAAATTTGTTCTTGTTTTTGATGAAGAGATTCAAGAAAGCTAAGATACATGTTCACCTGCCCTTATAAAAATGAGAGCTTTCATTAAACGAAATACAGGAATATGCTATTGCTAGGGTTGTATGGATTTATAATGGACCAAAGTGCAATTTTTACATCTTATTTTGAAGTATGTGGTTCTTGACTTTATTGAGGAGAACAGCAGGTAAGATGACAGTCTGTTGTGTCATCCCTTCCTTTGTTTCTATAGCCAAACACATATCCTCCAGCATGAAAAAAAGAACTTGAAAGGAACCTGTACGTTTAAAAGATCTGTTGATTTAAACCATGAATCTAAATGTGGACAGCATTCAAGATCAAGCAAGAGTGGCTGAAAAAGGTTGTGGTTTCGTGGGGATATTTTGTTTGATTTAAGCATCCCTTGCAATCCCTCTTTTTCTCCTGCACCATGCCCTCAGTGTGACTTTAGCACAGAATCGAGCTGTGAACTGAATCAGAGAACTGATGCAAACTTTATAAAGAAAGAAACTAAGAAGAATAGTAGATGGTGATAAAAAATACAAGGTAGGAAAGGAGCTACTTAAGCAAGCAAAACTGCCAGAAGGGATGCTCATTAAAACATGGTTTGACTGATTGACAGTTGATTAGGGATTTCCAAGGTTGTGAGTTTTTCCATATAAACCTGTTTCCCTTCGCAATTCTAACTGTAACTGAGCAAATCACTTTTGAGCTCCTCATTTGCCTAGGTTATTGATTTCATTATTAATTTCTCTTAGATTATTACGTTCTTTAATATTATGCAGTATTCTTAGTTAGAGGAGTTTTAGAGTGACAGATGTGTTTTGGATTTTTGTTAATGAATAAAATTATTAAGCTATTTAATGAATCTTGTTGAAATGTTATGGACAACAAGTTTTACAAAAAAAGGAGACCTTTAATGTTAAAATAATTTTTTAAATTTGAAATCTAGTAACTGCTTTGAATAGTAAGACTGCAGTGTCCTTGCTCTGGTAAATCTCTGCTGGCCGGTTACTGCTTCACTAAGGAGACAGTGTGTCATTAAAAATTCAATGTAAAAACCCTCAACAAACTAACAGAGTTTTAGAACTGCACTACATAAGAACTAAAGTATTGAGGGGGAAGTACTAAGAATAATGTAAGTGAATGAAGGAAAACCACTAAATGGAAATGAGACTAGAGGAGAAAAAGTTGTAGAAGAGGGTGGGATAATGACAAGGGTATAAACAACACTAAAATATCATCAAAAAATCTTTTGAAATTAAAAGTGCATGAAAAAATTGAAAATACAAACTAAAAATTTTTAATATTGTGTAGATACTGAGACAAATACTTCTGAACTATCTGTTCCTCCCAAATGTTATCAGCAGTCTGTCTTAGCATTTCAGGGCAGACATGGCCAACCTAATGATACTGCAATAAGTTAGATAATTGTTTTCTTCAGGGAAATTCAAACTTCTTTGTGTGTATGTTGATGTTTGTACATGGTTCATTCATGGCACAGGGGAACTAGGTGTGGATGTCCAGGAGGTATCACCCAAAAAAGAATAATTTTTTTGTTGCAAGGTGTGCTGTGGAAATAACAATATAAGTCTTCCTTGAAAGTCCTTCATTACTGGAAGGTCATCTAAAATCTCTGTAATTTCTATTTCTGAGTTAATGATTTGCTTTCCTCTTCTGTATTGGGAAAATGCTGAACAAAATGTGAATTCTGTTCTGATTTGTCATGGGTAAACCTTTCATAAGATCCTTATTCAATTTGCTTTTTTCTAAGACACAAGATCTGGAAAGACTGTCCAAGAATTACCTCTGATGAAAAGTAAGGAAGAGGAAGTATGGATGTGTGACACCTCGGGCTAAAATGGGTAGCAACCTTTTTGTTCTACCAGCAAAGCCTGTGGCAGTTGTGAGATCTTCCACAGGCTTTCTCTAATTTTGAAGTCAACAGTTCAAAGTCATCTTTGGAAAGAATGGGAAACTATACTGAGTCTACATCTAAAGCCAGATTTAGATTGAAAAATAAATTAGGGACAAGAAATAAGTATCAATCTTCTATTTTTAATATGTGGGAGTAGCTTGCTCATGAACTCTCTGTGATTGTCAAATTTGACCCTAAATTGCTCCATGAAGAGTGTGTATCAGCATTATATGTGTAAATGCATATTAGGTATTGAATATTCTTAGCACTTGATTTAGTAGTACTCCCTCTGGAGTTTTTCCTTTGTGCCAATAAACCAGACCTATTTAGAGCTGTTGGCTCTGGGCCACCATTTCCTTGTTAAATGTTTAGAATTTGTAAGTGTTGTGACCCTTTTGCCAATGCAAGTAATCCTAATTCCAGCAATTTACTCTTGTCACTTTGCTTTAAACTCCATTACCACACACTGAAATTCTACACAAAATGGCTTGGAGATCATTTAACAAATAACGAATTGGATAAAAGAAGGATTTTGTCCCTTATGTCACAACTAATTATTTATTGGGATTTTGGTTTTGTGTTGCAGAACTGTGACCTGGCCCAGCAGAGTATTGTTCATATTGTTCAGAGTCCACAGAAGAACAGTCAGAGCAAAGATGAGACAGAAGATAACTGTGCTGGAGGTATCCTAAAAACCTGGGAAAGAGAACCTGAAAGTCTAACTCGCGTAGATCTCAGTACCAGCATCCTACCATCATTCTCTGCAGGACTGGCTGTTATTCTGGATACTACAAACCCCAGGATTTCTCTTCCCTCTGGAAAATCAGGTAAATCACTGAGTTGGTACATTTCAATACACAGACCTGAATGTTTGTCTAATTCTTTCTTAGTGTGATCAGTTCTATACTGCAGGAAAAAAACTAACAACATACGGTTACTTCTAGTTATTAAACAAAAAATACAACAATATTAAGAAGAGATATGCATCTGATGTGTCTTGTAGCAAAATAATTTTGCTTTATGGATAAACAGAGTGATTTCTTGTGTTGTTCTCTCTAACTTGTATTATGCTAATATTTTTACAAATTATTACAAGCTGGCAAAAACCTGAGAGGTCTACAAGTAGGCAAAAAATAGTCCGTAAAATTTCCATTACAGAAGTTTCCTTGACTAGAACGCTGGGCAGCTTATGCATTGCAAATGTGTTTCATTCCCAAACTATTATAATGTTTTCATGCCCATACATTTTTTTAAAAAATATTTCTATACAATAGACATTATTTATAAAAACATAGCTAGCACAAAATATGATGGTGATTCATGCTATGTATTTCAGTAGTTCTTCATCCACCAAATTATTACTGAGAATATCTTGTCTTCATCATGAAAAATAGTCTGAGAAACAAGTTACTGCAAATGGGTTGTGCAGTAATATTTAGAACTGTTCATGAGAGAGAAGCTCAAGCCAGAAGGAAATATAAGAATCTTTTTGCTGTTACATTATTCTTCTCACAGTAACCCCCTCCTCACACACAGCCTAGCTTACCCTTACTGACAACTCTGCTTGTCCCCAGTGAAGAGGCACCATTTGTCCAATACCATTATCATAACGGTCCATCAAAGATGTCTTCTTAGAAGAAGCAGTACACAAGTACCCTTTATACACAAGACAGAAGAGAATACCAAACACGTAAGTTCAGAGTAAAGAAGATGGTTTGTGAATATGTCAGAGATACCTCAGTGACTAACCTGACCACAGAAATCATCATGCTTAACAAAATGGCTACTAAAATTGTTCAAGTAACTTCTAGATAATTTCTTAAGTAACTCATGCAGAAAATATACAATTCGTGGGAGGGTCACAGAAGTATTCCACAACTGACTTGATCAACCTCTCACTGCCAACTAATGATGAATGAGTGCAGTTTAGGAACAAATTAGTACCCAGCCTAATGATCCACATCTCCCAATCTGAATGAAAAATGAGATAAGAGGGGCGCGTGGTGATTTAAATCTGGTAAAATAGGGACAGGGTTTCAGTCTGGGATTACTGTCAAAAGCAAGGCAATGGGTGAGCTTTTTAATGCTGCTTCTTATTTATTTTTTCACTACTGTACGTGATATCTACAGGACTTTAGTAGTTGTTCTTGCCTTTACAGAATGATTTATATATGTGTAATGCCTTTTAAAACTTGTCATGTGGTGTATCTTCCAGAGACTACAAACTCTGCGAAGCCAAGTACTAACCGACAGGTATCTTCTATTGCAGCAGATATTTTCATGGCAGAATAATAACTGTGGAAAAAGTACTGAGAATATATGCTGACTAGTTTATCTGTGATTAAGTCAAACAGATTTTTTTTACCATAAGGAAAAAAAAAACCAAACAGAAGAACAGCTCTGCCTGGAAGGATGTTAGTAACAAGTACTTTTTAAGAACATGTTATCTTCTCCTTGGCTTGCTTTGACTCTCACTATGAAAACTTGTCCTTTTGTTTCTGTTCAGCCCCACCACTAATGTGCTATATGATGACTTTGCTGTTTCTGTTGTTAGGATTCGGGGTGCATTAATTTGTAGTTCACATAATTCACTGAACTAAGGAGTAGGTAGTCCGGGTTAAAAGTTATCCAGCTAGCAAAAAAAACACAACCCAAAAGAACAAATAACACGCGCACGCAAAAAAAGAGAAGGATTAATCCATAAATCCAGAGATCGGTTTTCCAATCAACTTATCAACTTTATTGTGTAGTGATGATTTTCTTTGGCATAGCTGAAATGAGTAATGTAGTGGGAATGAGTGGCTGAAGTCTGCATATGCCACCATTGCTGCTTGAAACTGTATTTATCAAGCCGTAGCCTTAGAAGGTGGATGGTAGTGATCAGTATACAGTAGAAACCTATACAGTTGAAACAAGTATAAATTTTTTTGTGTGTGTGAGAGATCCCATGCAACGAGTAGAGCACAAATTTAAACTTACAATTTAGAGGCAGAGGATTCATTCATTGATTATTGTTTACTCTAACATGCTACACAGCTATTCCATAATTGTAGCAGTAAACACTGAGAGACTTCATCTCTTTCTGAACCCTAGATTATTTCTGTTTGTTACCACAGGATCCTGACCCTATGTGCCTGCCCTGCTTTTGTTTTATTTCCCCTCCTTTGAATTCTGAGGGGAAATGTTTGTGGTAACTTTTTCATGCAAACTTTTTGACTGCAAAAGTAGTTTTTTTGAAGTACTGACTTGAAAGCTTGGAGGTCAAACTATAGAATGTTAGCAGGCAATCTGGGAAAGAGACAACTTCCATTATATTGTACTGCTGTTGTATAAGTAATAAGTAGTATAAACGTTTGTACTTGATCAGACAAAATCGCTTATAGCCTGGCATCCTCATCCTGTCTTCACACAGGGGTGTTATTTGCTCCTTGCAGAAGAACATAACGGGTCATAATCCTCCCAGCTCACCTTCACTTTAGTGATGAGTAATAAAAGCAACTCTTGACTGGTCTGGAGAACCATCTTTCTTACATTGTGCTTTTAATGTACAATGCATGTTTGCTCGTGAGAACTTCAGGAGCTTGACAGTCACTAACAGGCTGAAAAATACTAAAATGCGTCCAGATATTCTGCATCAAAAATTTCCAGGTTTCATCTCTTCACAGGCAAAGGTAATAGAAATACATTTTATCTGCCTGCTAAATAACACCTTGCATGATTTCTAATCAGCATGTGAAAAAGTCTCAGCATAGGACTTCCATCCTAGCTCACCCCCACCTAATTTACCATCTGTCCAATATCTGGGACAAAATGCTTTGACAAACAAGATGTAGGCAAATAAACTATGTACCATAATGGTTGCATGTCAGTAAATACGTGTACAAGGTGAAATAATTTTGGCCTGAGAAGTGGTGCATCTGAAAACCATAAGGGTTTGTATGGCTTATCAACTGAATATGGAAGTGCATCATGATACTATGTCCAAGAAAGCTAGTATGATCCTTGGAAGTGCAAACAGGAAACTGAGTGGGGAGTATGTTTTTTCTTCTGCTTTTGATACTTGCATAACTAAAACTGGAATATAATGCACCATTTTGATGTCTAAACTTCAAGAAAGTGCTAAAAAAGCTGTTGAAAGGTTCAGGAGTCACAAGAATCCTGCAAAAGTGCAGGTCATAACGGGCTTATATATGTTTGAATAATGTGTCATTCATGGGAGTGGAAATTTGCTAAGAGAGAAGCCTTAGACCTTACAAGCCACGTTGGGCTTTAAGCTTTCATTGTCTAGAAACTGAAAGACAGCAAATATAAATACCATACAGATTTTACAAGTTATCCTGGCTTATGAGAAATCTCCATATTTGGCCATTTAAAAATAAATATTTCCATGATCTTCTTTTCACAGAAGAGTAAGTAAGGTACTGGTATATATTGACTTAAGTGTGCAAAGCTGTAAAATCTAGTAAAAAGAGGGATCGATTCTTTTCTACCTACTTAGGAAATGCTTTAACAAAACTTAATATATGTTAAGACCTCCTGTCCTTCCAAATCACACATGAGTTAGGGCAGGTAAGACTCTCATTAACAAAACCTCAGTATTGTCAGTGCTTAAAAGCATAAAGTGATAAGCTGAGTCTATGTAAAACTTTGATGTATGAAAGGCAAAAAATTTTAGAAGGGAAAGCCACAATTTAGGGTTTGGATGGTCAGAACTGTGCATACATCCGAGAGAAACTCTGATGAATAAGAAAACCCTGAATAAATAAACTGTGGATATTGCTGACACTGAATACTTTTTGAATAGTATTCTGTTGATAGTGTGTGAAAATTCCTGTGCTCTGTAATTGGTATTACATTTTATTATGATTATTTTAATCAAAAAGACTAAAAGGATAAGAATTTTTGCGTCATGTTTGTTTGAAGTAAATAAGTAGTCTAAGCTCCTGAAGTATTTTAAAGTTACTTCACAACCTTATAAAACTTTGTCAGATTAGTTCTAGATCAGGCAGTGGCATGGTGTACATCTCTACTTTGGCATTTAAATGTCGTGTTAGGCTGCGTACCCCTACCCAGTACCAAGCTGAATACAACTGCAGTTTTTTCTTACGCCCTTTTTGGGCATGCCATCGAAACATGAGCACTGATCCATCCAAAGTGGCCTCCAGCACAGCAAGAACGTCCCTGTTTATACTGAGCATGAATCTCTGTGTTCAGCAACTGTACCAGACGAAACTAAGACAATGAACTTATTTTCCCATGACCTAATTTTCCTTTGCTGTCTCCCAGTATCAAATATCTAAGAATTTGCTATTCCCTTAGAAAAGAGAAAAAGGATTCTTAAAAATAATCTCTGGTCATTTAGGTACAACTTTACATGGGAAATTAATCAGTATAAAGATTTTTTTCCCCTTGGCATCTGTACAAATCATTTGTGGATTAGTTATAACATTAATTAATTAATTAAATGTACCTTAGGTCCATGGTATTGTAAATCAGTAGTTTAATGGGGGGAAATCAGTATTCTGTGCAATTTGCATTCAGTAATTAAGTCCTTTTTCCCAGAGTTATCAAAATTATCAGAGTACTTACACTGGTCTTTCTTAAATTTCCTGAAATATTAGTACACCATTTAATGGTGGCTATGTGGTTGTTATGGTTGTTCTTTTTGGCAGACAGTCATTTGAGTAAGATTCATATTGCTGTGCAAGAAAAAGTAATAAATTACTTAATATGCAACCAATGTATTGTCTCAGTAGACACGTTCAAGTAACTAGTTAGGTTGCTATGGTATTTTTGGATTTGGTGCCCTGACAGTTTACTTTTGTATTAGGATTAAACCACTTTTAATGAAAATGAAAATGCGCTGTGCAGCACATTGTGATTTATTCTACATTTGGTTCAGATTTTTTATAATGCATAATTTTACAAACTTTTTGATATGAAATGCAGCATCAGTTGGAGAGTCAATCTACATCCAGAAAAGGGAAGGTACAAATTTACTTTTTTAAAAGAGCAGAATAAAGTACCAAGTCATGAATAACATGCTGGTCATGATTTTGGCAAATGCTTTCTGGGAAGCATGGCTGCATTTGCCTTCATTATATACTGTGTAAATTTACTGTATAGACAGTTCTGTTTTAAACTTTAAAAACAAAACTTTACAAAATTCCTGCATTAACAATTCTGCTTAGTTCCTGCACATTGTTAATCCTTATCACTATGCATTCATTGCATACACAAAACTGTTCTTTAACTGTTAGACCTTTTATTCTAAATTTACTGGGTGTACAGTACCACAGAGCTGATGCATTGTAGTCACAGAAATCAAGTTGATCAGGCCTGAAAGCTCCTTGCAAGAGAAGCTGGAGCAAAAGCTTGTCTTTCTTCCTCTCCTTTCCTTTTCTTGTTTGATATTTTTATACTACTTGCCCCCATCCTAAAAAGGAATCTCCTCTCTGCTCCTTACTGGTTTTGTTAGTCTTGGTTTTGCCAGTTACCCTCCATGGGTATTCCATACCTGCAAGATGTTCTGCCTAGTTGCAGTCCCTCATGCTTGTTTTGGTTTGTTTTGGTTTACAACCTTTTGTCACTTGGATGCCACCTGTGTACACACATCTCTGTCCCTTTGGTGATCACATTGTTCACATACTTAATGCAAATGCTTACATGTTGTGCCCAACTAGGTCATCACAATGGTAAAATATGTTTTTCAGAAGTAACCATATTTTGAGTGTGTGTATGTGAAGTCTGAAAATCCAGGTGTGTACTAAGAGAAGAGTATGACAATAACATTGTTATATGATACAGTGAAGTTACATTTAATTTTAAGTCAATTCTGCTGAATATTTCCTGTGTGTTGAATGAAAGCTACTTAAAAGTTGTAAACTAGTTTCCAAGCTGTTTGGTAAATTTTGTGTAGCAGGAGTTCTTGAACTGTGATTCATGTTTGAAGCTCTGAGATCAAGAAGGGTTTTGATGATCTGTGGTGATGCAAGTCGAGACGGACTCAAAAACACTCTATCTGCATGGCTAGGTTCAGACAAAGTGGCTGTTTATTGTTTTTACATATTGCTTATATATCTTAGATAGTACATGTGTCAGATGCTGATAGGCTTTGTCTTCTTGCTTGCTATTTGCTCTTGCTGTGTATGTTGTGGTTTAAAGTTCCACGTTTTCACATCCTATTTTACATGCTTGACATTTGTGTGGCTGTCTTAAAGGTACACAACTAAGTCTTCAAAGTCAACTAACTCACCTACAGACCTGCTGCAGACCCCAACAATGACCCATTGAGATAATGGTCACAGTGCTGTAGCTCCACTTACTTGTTTTCAACTACCAAAATATATTGCAATCATAGAATCATAGAATCATTTAGATTTGAAAATACGCTTAAGATGATCGAGTCCAACTGTTAACCTGGCACTGCCATGGCCACTACTAAACCCTAAATGCCACATCTACAGTCTTTCAAATACCTCCAGGGATGGTGACTCAGCCATCTCCCTGGACAGGATGTTTATGTCAGTATATTTTAAATTGTCCCTCTTGATTAATTGCTGTGGCTTCTTGAATTATGCTGTATGAGTTGTATGTTTAGAGGTAAAGGAAGGCATGTCCATAAGACAATGCTTCCCGTTAAAAGGTATTAATATAGTAATGTTTCTGAAGCAAGATTTCTTGATGCACAGCAAAAAAGCGGGTTTCTGGATATAAGTCACATCTCAACCACAAAAAAAGCTGTTATACAAGATCAAACCAATTGTCTATCTAAATCTAGTTCTCTTTTTTAATAGTTACCTGTTCTGTATACAATGCATCAAAAGAACAAGAAGCTTTCTTAATATATAATGTTATATTTAGAGAAGGAGTATTGCTTTTCACAAGTAATCACTTGTTTCTGATTATCCTTTATGTCTGCTGTCTGGATGAGTTGACAAGAACGATAATGGCATTCTCTAATCTGACCTTCATTGAAATAGCACTTCCTAAACAGTCTGAGTTTCAATTCAAGGGTTAATTGGAGAACAGAGGGAGAGCAGTCAGCCCAGCAATTAACTATTGCTAATTCTGTCAATTTATTATTTTTTTTTAAGAGTTCAGAAAAATATTTTGGTTGTTCTGTTTCCGATAGGGTTGTGAAAATTTGTCATTACAAAGTCCTTGGAAGATTGCTTATGCATATATTGTATCTTCTGTTAGGATTATTAACCCTTATCAACTCACTGCTGCAATACTTCCAAGTTCTATATATAAAAACTGATATCCCCTCTTCACCTTCCAGCAACAGCAAAAAGTGGTTTTATAAGACATTAGCATAATGGAACCTTTTCAATAAAATGATAAATTGAGCCCATTTCGGAAAACAGAACACACACTCAGTAATTTATTGCAGTCAGTGCCATGCTGGAGACCTCATTCATATCATATGCTTTTAACACTGATGAGAATGGTGCCATTTTCCCACACCTTGCATGTCTGTGAAATTCATTTAAGAGAAGAAATGTTCTGCTCTAATAGAGCCAAAAGCACTTCTGGGAATGCTCATCTTTACATGACACAATTATCTCTCATGAACATGTCTAATTATTGTTTTTAAAGGCCCTTTCCTGTTAATTGAAGCCAGTGCCATTTGCTAACTTCCCTGTGTCAGGGGGTGGGAACATTATTGTGTCCTTGGAATTTTGGTTGTTCATAGGTGACAGCATGGATGGAGTTTCTCCTGAAAACGCGTCACTCGCACCTATGCCACCAGCTGGAGGTGGCATTTGTAGGTGGAAAGTGTTCTGTGTTGATTAAACAAAACTATACATGTTATGTTTTCTAAAACGATTGTTTGCATGAATTAATTACTGATGCCACTGGGAAAAATAGGAAAGTAACACTTAGGAAACACTTCTTATGTCTAAAAACATGACAACAGAGATGTAGGGTGATTTTTTTATTTTTTTTTTTTTTTAACAAGAAGAGTCCAATTATGAGGCACAAATAAGGAGAATGCTTTGTTTAAAGTTCGTTTAAAAACCAGTAGTTGCCGCTACTGTGCATTTAGTGCTTGCACTACACGGTCTGTGTTGTGAACTCTTACCACTCGAAATGACATGAGACATAGTCTTTGTTCAGATCACGTGCTTAAGATTCATTAATATCATTGAGAGTTCTGTGCACACAGCAAGGACATTGGGAGAACAGACCTATTAGAAAGGCTGGATCTACAGAAAGTAATTACATGGAACAGATAGTTTAATAAATTCATTTGATACTAGAAGATAAAATATAGCCATACAAAATATGTCCTGCTCTCTATAAAGACAAATAGCTTCAATGGGACTAAATTTGAACTTCTGTGAAAGAAAAAGATCGTTGCACTTGGCAGGGGAAGACAGGTCCTCTGGTGGTTTTGTTTTTCTATTTTTTTAAGAAAGCAACGATTGTGGTAGAAAAATAGACAGTCAACTCAAAAGATCTAATTTACGTTCATAGAAAAGCAGATTTAAAGACAGTGCCTGCTCTTGCTATGCTGTTCCAACAGTCTTTGCCATCAGCTTTATTTCGGTGAAGGTTTCACATTGTCATTGCTACCTGGGTGACTATTGTTAGAGATACCAAGGCAGTGGCCTTTATGTCCATTCAGGTTTCTCTTTAGAGGCAACTGGGAAATATTTCAGTTGTTTTGTTTGTCTTTTGTGCCTCTGGGTGTTTTGGGGTTTTTTTTGTCTTTTTGTTTGTTTCTTTCTTTCTTTTAGAAATTATCTAACCATAAGAACTGAGGATCTGTATCAGCTTTATGTGGATTTCCAGAAATCCTTCAGTATAGGGTTTTTTCTCCAGCTCTGAAGTGCATTGAACCTTTTCCTTAAAGCTCTCTCATTCTTGCCCATTCTTCCTGAGACAACATTGCCTGCATCATGCCCAGCAACAAATTTTGTCCATTTGTAACAGAATGAAGATCCATGCTGTGAAAACAACTACTATCCTTTGTAATCATTAAATATTTGCTACGAGCTTCTGGAATGTTGATAGTTTGGAATCTATTGGCACTGGGTAGAAAGCTGAACTTAGGTAGTTTTACAGCGTTTGTGATAAAATTACTAAATTGAAAGGAAAATAAATGAAGAAAATGTCTTTCTTGACCTGTGTTTCACTTATGAGACAGAATGATACAGTAGCCTTCAAGTGAAACGGGAAAAATTCTGAGCTGGATTGTATGTGCTGAGGCACATTTTTTTGTACAGCTGCTATGTCAGAATCACAGTTTCCTTCGTGAGGTATCCAGGGTCTGGAAGCCCCTATTCAATGGTTAACCTTAAGATTCTGAACCTACATTTTTGAATGGTAGCTCAAAAACCCATGAATTTTTGTATTCACTGATACACCTGAAACTGTATCTTACAAGCTTATCTGTACTGTTGGCATCAACGTGGGTATTCAGTCTTAGGTTTTTGACCTTGAGAACATGCCAGATTCTGATTTAGCAGTCATATCTAACCGCTGCCATGACTAGTATTTACAGGTGAATGCTTCAGATTTAATTTTGACAGTTTATCTACCTGCAACTATTTATACATTCCTGGAATAAAATATCTGTAACTAAATTTCCACTTAAAATACAAACCCATCTAGTGTGTGTGTGTATACATATATATGTATTTTTATTTTTTTAAATATTTGTGTGTGTGTGTGTGTGGTTGTGTGTGTGTTCATATATCTTAACTACCCTCCCACACAGGAAAGCAAAGACTGAAAAATGAAAGGTGACAGCTGCCTACTGGAGTAAAGTATCCCAGGGGACCCTGAAAGCCAACACATTTTCTGAGCACCAGCACTCTTTCCAAGATTCTGTGATGCCCCAGTGATGTAACAGACAGTTCTGTGGATCTTGACATTTACATGTCAAAAGACAGGGAGTGAGAAAAAGACAGAAACATGGATGTGGGGATGGGGACTTCAGGTGCAGGGGGAGGGAAGAGCTAGGTATCATGCTCCAGGTTGAGCCTGTTCACTATGTACTGTACTCATTGGTGTTCAGCTTCATGAAACACTGCACTACTTGTCAAGGATTTTATGATAAATCCTGGTATCCTGGTTTCCAGTGCTGGCTGACATTATTTTATTGCATACTTGCTACGAAGATGGCTTAACCAAAGTTGTAACAAAGTTCAAAAGTTAACTTAAGCAACCAAAACACCTGGAGCCCAAGTCCCTCCTTTAGTTCACCACAATTTTCTCCTTAGCTTTGTCATAATAAATAGTATATATTAATATACTATATAGCACAATAAATAGTATATATTACTGGAAGAAAACCAGCTGTCAACAACTTGTTGGTTTCTGGTTTAAAGCTATAACACTTGGCAACTGAGTTTTTATCTACTGCTACTCTTTTCTGCCTTCACAAATCACTTTTGAATTAGCTGAATCAAACATCAGCAGTGTTTAGAACAAAGTCTGAACTGTAGATATGGCCAGATGAAGGCTTTAATTAAATTATCAGGGACTTTCCCCAAGTGGATTTTAGTTCTCTTGAAAAGAATGTTGTGTTTATGGTAATAATAATGAGAGGCATAGCAAAATCTCCGCTGTCTTCAGCTGTAGAAGATCAAGATCTAAATTCAAGATTTGATGCAGATTAATGATTATGGATATTGTACTTTTATACCTCGTGTTACCTAATCTGTGGTGAATAACTATAGATCTTCTTGTCCTGTTTTCTAAACCCCATAACATTGTCCACAGAGATTTTTAACTTGTTAGAATCATAATGATGGCCATAGCTGAGGTAAGTTTTGACTCATCTTTAGCAATATCTATTATTATTATTATTATCATCATCATCATCATCATCATCATTATTACTATGCCTTATAACTTTAACCATAGTGAAATATTAAGTTGGAGATTGAAAAAAATATGTTTCAAACAGAAGTGTTACCTGTCCTCCACATTCTCTCTTCTAACCTTTAATGGAGATTTTTCAAGTACGCTAAATCTAGAAGTATAGATGTGAACAAATATATCTTATTTCTGCCATCCAGGCAACAAGATCTGTGTTTGACCAGAAATATGTAGAAAAATAAACCATCTTTGTTAAGTACTGCCATCTGTACCAATAGTTTTCATTCTGCTATTTCTCCTTGATCTCTTCCATATTTCATCTTACTATCCCTGTTCTCCTGTAGTCCCACAGAGTCCAGGTACTGAAATCTCTTTCTCTGTCTGAATAGCTTATAAATATATTATAAATATGGCAGAACTACAGGGTTGATTACCTCCTGCACAGATACATAGCAGATCAGGAATCTGAGCTAAGTACTGAAGATGCAGATATAATGTCTTGATTTTTCCTACACTGTTATGATCCTTCATTGAATAACACATAAGAATCAGCTAGAAATCAAATGGTTACTGATGAAGGAAGTGGGGGAGGCTTCTAGATGAAATTGTGTCTCCTTAGAGACTACAGGAATGTCTTCTAACTTGTAGTTTAATTTGGGAATTGAACAGTAGAAAGGAGATTGCCCTGCACACACATTTGTGAAACTGTCAAAAGGATTGTGTGGAAAAAAAAATAAAATTCCTTTCTTAAGTCCATGTGAGATGGGAACAAGGGAACAGGATTTTTTAGAGATTAAGAGGTATGAAGTACATCTCAAGTGGGATGTACAAAAACTTCTTAAGCATTTCTGTTTAACTTCAACAAAACCATTCTCCAAAATCAATTGGCTTAATTGATTGGTGTGGCACTACAGGAACAACTGAGTTAAGCTGGCAGCTGCTGGGTCAGTGTCACACTATTCGGGAGTAACAACCAGTTGCAAAAGCTCTGTTCTTTACAGAATGTGGCAAGGAATGGAGTCTCAACAGTTCATGCAGTGGGAAGGCTGATGTAGGGCAGAGGGTGGTTTCCTAAACTGACAGGTTGAAGAATGATAGTAGGATTCGGTTTAAATTAATCTTCTTGAGAACAAAATTGCTATGCACTTTAGTCTCTAAAATGCAATGAACATTTAATACCAATATCCATTTAACGATACTGTACATATGGTATCAAAAATATCTAAAAATAGATGAATCAGAGAACATATTGATAAATGAACCAATTGGTATATCAATAATACGTCTTACTGAGAAGTCCCACAGGGCCTATGTATTACTGCGTTCTGACTTGATCATAGGTTTGCATTAAGGGAAAAAGGTGATCGTGGAGTTATAGTGGCAGATATCTAGTTATGGTCTTAGAAATTTCATCCTGAGTTATTGTAAGTATTTAAACATTAGTTTCATTCCTTCTGATAGAGAAGGCATTGGATTCCTTTTGGATAATAAGGTGTGTTTTCCTGTTGTTCATAAAGATGATCAAGCCAACAGATTTTCTGGCTGGAGACCTGCCAAAGGGTCTTCCCAAAGTGCACTTTGGAATGGTTATGAGCTGAAGGTCAAAGCTCTCATACATAGAATCATGTATATTGGCAAAGCAAGGGAGGTCACTAGATGGTAGGTGCCATCACCTCACTGCAGGGAATTTTTGGAGGTGTTGAGACACACTTGAAGTTACAAGGGTGAGGTTAGTCTGTATCACTGTTAAAAGATTATTTCCATTCTTCTTATCAAATAACAGACATAGATGCTCAGCAGGCTATACACATAAATATGTCAGTGAGGATTACTATGAATCCATTTTCTGTGCATTAAACTTTAATGCAATGAATCTTGCTGCCCTTCGGCTAACCTGTGGATAGGGAATTCTTGTAGTTGGTTCAGGGCTAGAGGGGCTTTGAGGTTCAAGGTCTTAGGGCTCAATTACAAGTGCACTCTGTCTCTCTCTTTATCTCTTTCCTTCTTTCCCTAAAGTACTTTGCTTGGTGTTTTCCACTCTTTGCATGTGTGCAAACTGAACACCGTAGTACATGTTACTTTAAATAGCTGCTGTTTACTGCCTGTTGCTGAAATATCTAGGGTTTAATAGCCTGGAAGACCTGCATACCTTTTTCCCCAACACTTTTGCTGAATGGTTTAAAGAGATAAAGAAACCTCTTGGCTTAGGTTTATATTTTCAAAACTGTCCTCTAAAAGCCAAAGGGAGTTGCCACATATGCAACTTTTCAGTATAGAGATATATGCACACCATATGTGAAATTCTAAGTTGACTTTTTTATTAAAATCCATTCCTACTTTTCAGAACATAGTGCTGATATTGCATTATATGAAAGTGATGCAATGACCATACCATTATGTCGTGGCAATACGGAATGTTAAAGTGCCATTTTTTACATTTTTTTCTGGACAACTCTTTAAGGGAGAGATTGTCAGCTAATGTAAATCTTGTCACTTCTTTAGAAGCAGCTAAGAATCTTCCTCAAAATACTACTTTTAATGAAATAAAAAGTTACCCATGCCACTAAATAATGAATTTTGGAAACTAAATTGTTAATTCTGAAGTATTGGTACTGGTATTTTCTCTCTGTAGTGATAAATGTTGCATCAACTGTTATAGATGCATATTTCCCAAGCTGTTTTCCTGCTCCTTATTATTTCTAAAAAAATTAAATTATCTTCAAAATTCTTGTTCTGTGGCAGCTTCAGAGTGAAAAGCCTGACACGCAGGGCACTGAGAGCGAAAAGGAGTAACACAGATCAGTCGAAAAGACAGCTTCTGTGGTACAAAGTTATTGTGCAACATTTTGTTACATGCTAAAATATTTGTATAATACAAGCAATGGCAAGTTATTTAGTACATTAATGGACAGTCCTGTTTTCACTAGTCATTTATTTTTCTTCTAGAATAATGATGTAGTTTCTTAAGGAAAAGGAAAAAATCATACAGAATTAGCTGTAGTCATAAGATAAGCAGTTATTTGTCCTATTTTTTCTTTTAAATACACAATGGTTATATACTGTAGCACTGAAAAAAGAATAGCTTTGACTTGGAGAACTTTCTTGCCTGAAGTAGAGCACCAGTTACGGACAAATATTATTATAACATTTTGGTAGTGTGGATTTGTCAGTTATCTCCAGATCTTCTGAAGATGGTCACTGTCATGTGCACAGACTTAAAATACCATCTATGTAACTGAAATGGTTGTTTCTGTGTGTGCTCTTGTATCACTGGTGGAGGTCCTTGAAACCAGTACCTGAAACCATACTGAATCTGCAGCAATTGCACTAAAGCTGGAGGGGATTAGCGCAGCTTCCAAAGAGGGAAGATATGCAAAGAGACAAGCTGTGTTAAACTCTCTCAGTTTCTTTTAGTTATAACAAAACAATGCTGTTTCTTCTATGTTCAGTCATTCAGGCTAAGGACTGTCTTTTGGTGAATGAAACATGAAAGCCTTGACAAACCAGCTACTCAGTTTGTCCCTCAATGTTAAGACTGAAAAAAATGGACATTTTGGTAGCAGAATGGATTAGAAGTTTGGTTATAAACTTAATTCCTGCTGGTCTTTCCCACAGATTTTAAAGTAGGCATCTGTCTTGCAATCCCATTCATAGCTTCTATAGTATTATTTAGGATCATCTTATAGTAAGCTGTATCTGTCATTCGTGTTTTTACAAGTATATGTCAAATACGTTTCCAAAGATATTTATGCCCTTTTTAAGTCAGCTGTTAACCGACTAAATTATACTATATATATGTGTGTGTGTGTGTGTGTGTGTATACACACACACACACACACACACACACAAATATATATATAGACATATAAGTCCCATGTTATTAAAAGCCTATAGCACCTTCCATAACGTGGTTTCCAAATATTTGCCATTCTTCTCTGCTGGATTGTGGCCTGTCAGTAACCATGGGTTTCTTTTCCTAAGTGCTGATTATTTTCTGAAATGTGTTTTACATTCTGCTGCCCTACATTATGATATTTTTACTGCTTTTTTATATATATATAATAGGTTACAGGATTATTTAAAAGAATTAAAATCTCTGAACATATGCATAATATTTGAAGCGGAAACTCTCAATTTCAAAGAATAGATACAGTGTTGGTGGGGCTTTTTTTTTTTTTTTTTTTTTTTTTTTTCCTAATTCAACTTGCATTCCAGTTCCTTTTTATATCTTTGTTTTCTTGTTTTGAATAATGGCATTAATAAAGCATAATTTTTACAATGATTTTCCAATAGTTGATAAATGTCACTTGAGATATGTTTATTTAATATTTTAAAAAGCTTTATGTTAAATTTAAAACACTTAAATTTGTATGAGTGTAAATGCTTGTGTGTGTCTCTGTGTGTAGCCACAGTATCTTTAATTTTCTGATCAATTGTACATATACATCTATTGCTCATTTTTTCTGATGGTTGTCAGTCTGATGCAAGATGTTGAAGTGGAAAAACATATGTTCATCTAAACTCTAGCTTGTAATATAACCTTGAAACATAAATTTCATTTATTTCCATTTATTGAAATGACCATTTGATATGTTTTATAAGACATTATCACTCTCTGAATACAACTAAGAAATTTTGGTTGCAATTGTGAGTGTGCAAGTCTTTGCATATATAAATTCCATATATAATTCATATACTTCTTTATCCATGAAAAACATCTATTCTTTACAAATAATATGCTTTGACAAATTCAGATTCTTGCTAAATATAGAATTTGGAGTTTGGATAATTTTCAAATTTTCAAATTTTCAAATTTCAGAGACCTTTTGTTTCTGTCACTACAATTTTTTTACAGCTAGCAAAAGTGCTTTACAGATGCTGACTTTTTAAATTGGAAGAGTGTTGGTGGGAATTCAGAAGTAAAGTGGAAGGGTGTTGGTGAGAAGTAATTTCCATTATCTTTATTACAATATTTGTGTTGAAGTATCTTATTGCTAACATGCTTTCTGTAGGGCCACTTCAGAATAAAGTTCTTGAATTATGCTGAAATGTTATGTGGCTTGATGCTATGTATAATCTCAATTTACCTAGTTTCCCATGTGGTAAAAATGTAATTTCTATTTTGTGAAAGTAAGATGATTGCGTTCAAACTTGGAGCTCCTTGGCAGTGCAGCTATCCATATAGTCTCTGTATAGAGTGACATAATTCTTAGCTTCTTGGCTTTTCACCATTTTGCTGCAAGTATACTGTACCATCATTTTTACTAAATATATGTACACTTATGACTGAGGTGGATGATTAAGATGAAAACATTTCTTGCTCAAAGAGCTCAAGCTCTTTGATGTAATTTTTAGCTCATCACAGGCAGGTAAATTCTTAATGTTATTTATTATGATCTCTCTGGTCAAACCCTCACACTACTATCATCCAGTATACAACAGCCCTTTCAAAACAACAAACACTTACTTACACTTCTTAATCAGTACATAGTGGCATCCTTATTGAAAATTTCCAATATTTCTGTTGGCTTTCTGTTGTACATTATTCTGGTCCAGCCCTTACCTTTCATAGCTCCTCTCAGATATAATACAGCAATTTAGCATTATATATCCTGTCAGGGAGAAGATTGCTTTCCCTCATCATTCTTGCTTTATTGTGTGCCTTTTTTTCAGAGTTAAAACTTAATTTCTGCATTGTTGATTTCTTCTACTATTGTTACACCTCTTTGATCGAGTCATCTCTAACACTTGGCTTCTCTGCTTATGCAAAATATCTCGTTAATAGTATGCTGGTTACTCTGCCGTCTTGTTCAAAATCAGCAAATCATAGTGCTGCTGCCGTGATTCTTTTTCTGCGTTATGGAAAGAGCTGTTTTGACTAGCAGCTTCCTATATTTATTGTACTCCTGCTACTGCTACTGTCCAAAAATGTTTCATAGATCCATATCCAACTGACATTTTCTGCCCTCTGTTTTTCCTGGCAGTATCTGTTCACGGGTATGACTTCAACGTTTTAATTTTGTTCAGTTAATATAGTTATTTTAAAAAGATTTTCACTGCCAGTTTTTACCTATGCAATGTTGTTTCCTCACTAGAGTTGAGTTCTGTGTCTTCCTTTTCCCTTTCTCCTGCTGCTTCCATTTCCCTACTGCCATTGTTCTCATTGTAAAAATTGCAGAAAATGAGTCCAAACTGAACGTTCATTTGAATGAATTTATTGCAAATCTGAAAAGGAATCTACAGCAATGAAATACCTAGTATAGCTAGTGAATATTGGTGTTTGACTCTCTTGAACCTGATCTACCTACAGCCTGTACCAGCTGACTCCTAGGTAGAGAACCATTAACATTTTCCTGCCAATGAGGGGTCTTTTGCACAACCCTGGCTCAGACATCACTATCTCAAGAAGCAGCTATTCCAAATTTTTTCTTATTTCCTCTGAGAGCAGACTTAGGGCAGTGGCATCATTAAGTCATACAAATGTGTAAAGCATAACCAAAGTGTTAATTCTCATCTTTTCTAACTATTGCTAAAGGATCTTACATTTTGCATAATGCCTTTAAACCTGAGAAGTTGCATGTGGAATACTAAACTGCCGCAAAATTACTTGTGTTCTGTAACTCAACCATCAAAATTGGCCATTGCTACCAAGTAATTTGGTATATGTTTCTTTACATCAGGTAGAATGTCTTTGAAGGCATCTCTGAATATCAAAAAAGTATTCAAAATAGTACTACTTTTTTAATAAAAGTAATCTTCAGAAAAGTGAAACAAACAAAAAAGTAAAAATTGCTGGAAAGATCTTACTCTTTTGAATGCACAAGGAAGCAGAACTAATAAAAACCCTGAAAGCATTAGGAAAAGAACAGAACACTTTTTAAACAACATTGGCGTACAAGTTACCATTTTGTAATCCACATGAAGACACTTAACAGTTTAAAGAATATTACTGTGGGAGAAATGTTCTTCAGAAAATTAAGGTGCAGTGCAGAACAGAATCAGTTTTTATAGCTTAAGATGACAGCTTGAAATTCAGAAACAGGCGAGGGAGGGAGTTTAAAGAAAATACATGAAGATTTATAATCTAATAGTTTAAAGTCTTAGTAAGACTTGTACAAAGGCCTGTTGTCATTTAATCACCAAAGTATTTGCTACAACAGAGGTAAAATATCTTCAGTATTTTTGTGTTCCTGTGGATAAAACTAAGAGCATAATTATCTATATTTTAAAAGAAAAATTTGAAAGTCATTTTGTAAAGGCTTTTGGGTTAGGATTTTTTCATGGGCAGGAGCACAGAATGTCTCCAGCAGAGGACACAGTCTGGGTTGCACAGAAGCAGGACTGTCTGATGTCTTTCCCATTGCAGCCTGGAGGTCAAAATACGATGGACCACTGGATCTGTAATTACAGAACCAAGCTACAGATCTCTCTTTCTGAAGGGGCACAGCAGCACAGGGAAGCGTAGTAACAGATTACTTCCATCTCTTTCTCACATGAAATGTGACAGTGGCTACACCGACTCAGATTCATTTAGCATAGTATCCTGTTGGCAGTCCGTGGCTTCTGCCAGTACCATGTATAAATCGGTCTGATATTTTCCAGGATGCTGTCCCACTCTGTCACTTTCTGCATGCCTGTCATGATTTTGTAGACGTCTGTGATATTCCCATTTAACTGTCTATGTTTTGGGCCGGAAAGTCACGCTGTATTTAAACAACTGTGGCATGGACGCTGTTGATTACCCATTCCCTCTTTTTATATATTTCTAGTTCTACTGATTCCTGCTCTGAGACGGAAAGGGTAGAATTGCTCATGCTGTTGAAAATGGAGCACACCATGATTTTTTTCAGCATTTGTACAGCATTGTTTTCTGAATTGCTTTTCTTTCCCCCCTCTATTCCTCTCTTAATAACTCCTAGCATTCAATTTACTTTTTTGATTGCTACTGAGCACTGAGCTGACATTTTCATAGAACTCTCTATTATAACCCCAAGATCTTGTTTCTGTGTGGTAATAACTAGTCAAGACCATCACTGTTTGCATAAAATAATTTTTCCCATGTACATTACCTTAAATTTATCTACAATGAATTTAATTTTTTATTCTATTATTAGTTACTCACCACCCTACGTTCTTCAATGTTTTTTTCTAGTTGGCCTTCATTTTTACTACCTTGAATAAAATCATATCACCAGCCAACTTTGTCATTTCCCTGTTTCTCTTTTTCTGATGGTGAATACTCAGGTCCTAGCATCTCTTTTTCTGATGGTGAATACTCAGGTCCTAACAAAATTTCCTTTTGGGACTGCACTGAGAAAACTGAACATTTATTCCTGACCTTTGTTTCCCATGTTTAAAATAGTTATTTGGCTACAGGGGAATTTTTCCTTTTATTCAGTAACAGTAAAATTTCTATTAAAAAAAAAAAAAACAACTGTTGAGGAAGCTTTTTAAATGTTTTAGAACCTTGGATGATTTAATTATCTTCCATAAACTGTGCTACCTCACTATTTATTCCTTGGGTGCTCTGAAAACCAAACTTTTCCAGAATGTATTGCAATAGAGTAGCAGGCTCTAAAACAAAGCTCTCACAGGAAGGCTGTTGTTTTTTCTTGTCACCAGTCTTTCATACTTACTGGTAATTACTATTGATATGTTAGCTTACCTATTTCTGCACAACATTAGTTGAGTAGAACTGATGGTTTTTTGGACACTGGAAATAACCAGAAAGCTAACACAGAGAATAAGCTCAGTAGGAATAGTTATTATTTCACTATTGGTATGCTGTTCTTCAATCTTTTGGTCAAAATAAACATTCCTGATTAGATACTGTGATTGCACACTGTTCTGGGTTCAGCTGGATCACAGTTCGTTTTCTCCTTAGTGGCTGGTGCAGCGCTGTGTTTTGGATTTGGTGTGAGGACACTGTTGGTGGCACACTGATGGGTTCGGCTGTTGCTGGGTCATGTTTATACTCAGTCAAGGACTTTCCAGGTTCTGGGGCCCTGCCAGCGAGAGGGCTGGAGGGGCACGGGGAATTGGGAGGGGACACGGCCAGGACAGCTGACCCCAGCTGGCCAAAGGGATACTCCATGCCATATGACACCATGCTGAGTACATAAGCTGGGGAAGAAGAAGGAAGGGGGGGGACATTCAGCATTATGGTGTTTGTCTTCCCAAGTAACAGTTACGGGTGATGGAGCCCGGCTTTCCTGGGGATGGCTGAACCCCTGCCTGCCCATGGGAAGCGGTGAATGAATTCCTTGTTTTGCTTTGCTTGCGTGCGCGGCTTTTGCTTTACCAGTTAAACTGTTTTTCTCCCAACCCATGAGTTTTCTCACATTTACTATTCCGACCCTCCCCCCCATCCCACTGTGGGGGGAGTGAGCGAGCAGGTGCATGGCGCTTAGTTGCCAGCCGGGGTTAAACTACGATACACACTAACACTAGGAACAAAATTTCAAACTAACCAGCAAAGCAAAATGTGAATTTTGCATTCTGTATTGTCAAAAAGTGGTTGCCTAAATTGTGCATGATCTCCTATGGAGATGTACCTTTTTGAAATGCATATATTTGAAACTATAAATAAGCTGATACAAACTCTTCTTCAATTAGCAAATGCATGCATGCATTCTAAAAATATAAATAGTTACTTTTATGTCTTGTCCTAAGTTTGGTGGTGTATTCTCAATTAAAAAGCTGATGATTTCAATAATATTTTAGCATTTCCATGACTTGTCAATTCTTTGTTTCCTGTTGGACATGACATACGTATTTTCTGTGATATCACATGCTTGGTGTGAAGTCACCAACAGGTTCTGCAAGTTCTTCAACTTCCCTCCCTCTTGGGGTGTTTAACTGGTTGTGTCAAAGGCCAGTGGTAAAATGGGGTAGTTGTATAACCTTGGATCAGACTTTTGTGAAAAGAGCTGTGTGAGAAAGAGATGCAGAAAGCTTGTTGGAGGCCTCCACCTCACCCATCCTTGGTAGGTCAACTGGCCTGGGAGCTGCATTTAAGCTCAGGTTCTTACCTTTGTTCCATCCCTGTGTGATGTTTTTGGGTATGTTGTGTTTAGATGTATGTCTTCTTGATCCCAGCCTTGACTTGATGACTTGATTTCCTGGCCAGAGCTGGTACCAGCCTCATCCTTATGGACCTGCTTGGTGACCACTGGTCTGTGGGTGACCATCGCTGTACCTGCCCTGCTCACTTTGCTCAGGTGTGGTGGGTCTGAGTCCCTGTTGGCGACCATGGCTCCTGTTTGCTATACCATCACCACTGACTCCTGCATCCCCTGGCCCTCCCCTGCCATGCTGTGCCCTGGAACCTGAGTGTTCAAGATTTCTGTCCAGCTGTACGGTCATGGCTATTTCCCTAGGCATGCTGCTCTCTGTACAGAAATGTCAAACAAGTGTGCACGTTCTCAAATTCCACTTGGACAAAAAGGAGGAAACCAGAGCTGTGCTGGAGCTGATCAGTACAACTGACTTTTAATTTGTAGTTATGTGCTGAATTTGTGCTCAACTGAATCTGCTGCTCATACAAGCCTACACTGCAGGATCTGTGCCACCCATGCTTGGTTTTCTGCAGCAGCCTCACTTCCCATTATGTGCTTAGGCTTAAACCCAGAAGTCTCTGCCTTCAGCTACAAATAAGCCAGTTCCAGCCAGTTGTTACCACTGCAGGTCACCCTTAGTCCCTTCAACGAGGCAAAAAGCAGCTGAGGGTGGTGCTTTGTGGGGGCTGTTATGGCTGGTGCATAGTGGTTTCCCCATGCACAAGGAGTAAATTTTCAGGGAGACCTTTTGATACCCTTAGTCTTGAACACTTTGTTGTGTGCAAGGTATCCTTGTTTGTCTCCCATGTATCATTTGCCAAGCTTTCAGCAGTCTCATGAAATTGTTTTTCTTCTTTTTCTTTTATTTCCCCATGTTGTGCTTTCTGGCAGAATCATCACCATTAGGTTTGTTTTCTTTTTCCTCTTTTTTCCTGCATTCACTCATTATTATTAATATGAACTATGCTAGCTTTAGTGTTGAAAGTTGCTTCTTTGTCTGAAAATCAGAGAGCAAACTGAAGGAGAGAAGAGTATATTGTGAGAAGTAAAAGACAGTGAAGTTTATGTAGTGGTCAGGAAAGGGAATGAGAAAGGGGAAAAATAATTAAGAAGTTATTTGGGTAATTAGGTAATGAAGTAAGAAGAAGAAAGAGGAAAGAAAGTGAAGGGAAATGATACTGGGCCTTAGAAAAGGGGAGCAGAAGATTCTTCCATGATAAAGATTGAAAGAGAAAGCCTAATAAACGTTTTTCCCTAGCCCATTCAAAATTCCAGAAATTTAAAATAGATCAAGTACTATTCTTTTTGCATTTTTTTTAATGAACAGGAGCCTTCTGGGTTATTTGCACGCAAATTTTTTTCACTGAGAAGAAAGGAGTTTAAAAGATAAATTCCACCCCCCACCCCACCCCCCGCTGTCTTTCTCAAGTACTTCCAGTATTCCACCTCTAATGCAGGCATTACGCCCTTTTCTGCCAAATTCCAACTCTTCTTAATATCCTCTTCTGCTTTCATTTGTAGTCTTTGTTACAGTGACAAGTCCATATCTTTTTTTCTAAATAGCTTTCTTCCATATGCTTTAATTATCTGAGATCCATAGACATTCTGCAAATTGTATTTGAGCCTCAAGAAAAGGAATTGTAGGTTGTGGGTTTTTTTTAAGGTTTAGTCTTTTTAATATTGTTATCTATACTGCAAAATACCACAACTGTTTGTCATGAGTTCTTGTGCACAGCATCACCAAGTGGGATTCATCTCACCTCATTTTAAAGGTTTGCAGTGTAGATATCTCTGCCAGACCTAATAGTCCTAAATCCCCACAACAGAGAGAAACGCACCTTTTTAGGCACAATTTATCAGACGTATCATTTTGTATCTACTTTAGTCTGAATTCAATCAAACCATAAAAGTGCCCATTTTTGCCACTAGAATATGGCACAACCAGAAAAGATTAAAGGCAGAAAATACCAGTTGTATTTTTGGAAAGTGAATAGGATCTTTTAAGTCATCTCTTTTTTTAGGTGCAGAAGTGCAACCTCCACACTTCTTTTTTAATTTACGTTTATGTGCAAATGTTTACTACTTTGGGACTGATGGGTTTATATGGCAGATATTTTTCCTTGTACTGTGTTGAATCAAGCAAAGTCCTTGAGGTGAAGACAGTTGGAAAAATACTTTTCTTTGTTCACTTTTAACTATGTATTTTTCATTATGTGGGTGCAGATTGCTAAAATCGTCTGAGAGGTCTCTGGCAGTCAATCAAAGTTTTACAAATCACAACTAGTCTAAATGTAAATATAATGGAATCTGAAACAATGTTAGCTTTGTGTAATTTTCAGTCTGTTGAAAGAATTCCTGTAGCTGTGTCCTCTTTCAAATAGCTGAGTTAAAGGAAAGACTCAGTAATCATTATCATGTATATGAAAATGCAGTTCAAATGAAAACGGTAGGTTAGCTCCTAATACCCCTATTCAGATTTTATTCATTTAAGCAGTCATATGGATGATAATGGGTGTTTTGACTGATTAGAGATTTCAGGATCAGGTCTATAGACATTATGACTAACATTTTCTGATTAACTAGTCTTGCATATAAGAATAATTGGTCTGCGCTATCACTTAACATATATAAAGCTCCCACAGCATGTTCATCATTAGCAACATAGAAAAAAGGAGGAAATTCAAATCCTAAAGGAGCTTAAAAATTTAAATGGGGAGATGGTACAAAACACTGGGATACACCTCAGAGAAAGCTACTTTTTCTTTTTATATAAAACGCTAAAGGGAGGGAACAGTTTTAATGCTTTTTGTGATGGGATAGTTCTGAGGAAATCAGCTTTGAAGAAGCAAAAGAGAGAGTGTGTCTCACTGAGATGAGAAGACAGGTCCTGACATATCTCATAAATAAGCAGCCTTTTGCATTCATATGTTCATAAAAATTTTTGGCCAGTAAAAGTAATGTAACTAAATGAACTCAATACAGTAAACCACCAGGCATTTTACTAAAACTGGCCTGTAATAAAGGCTTTATCTGATGATATTTGCAAGTGAAAACTGCAAAATAGGGATTGTTTTCTGAATTCTTATGAAACTTCATTTTATACACCAACAAAGTGTGTGCCTCATACATTTGCATTAAACATGTATATGCATGAATTATATATGCACAAGTACATATATATTCATACATGTTAGCCATACGTATTAGCCTGGTCCCTGTTAATGTACATTGTTTAAAAGTTACTAGGGATGTTGGAGGTATAAAATGATAAATAAATTCCTTTTAAACAACAGTGGAACAACAGATCTTGTCTATCAGACCCACTCCTGCTTTTTAACTAGGAAAATTCTGTCTCAGACTTCTGATGTTCAGGTTTGGGTGATTTATTGTATGCTTCTCTAAGCCCTAACAGGAGGAAGCGGTTAGTCTGATCTTATACAGCCTGCAGTGTGGCTTATTCGAACCTTCCTCATTTCTTTTTGAAGGGTAATTTGAAGATCTACATCAACAAACAGCTAATATAGAAAATAGGCTGAAGAGATAAGCAGAAACTGAATAGCAAAAGCATTGAGTAAGATTTTAATGGAGACTTAAAAGTTTTTAAGAGAATACGTGAATCCTGTCATCTGTATATCTTGGATCATTAAAATGCAGGCTCTCAACATATAGTGTCAGATCAAATAAAGCCCTAATTTTTTCCTTTGAGATCTTC